>NW_025940832.1:0-982 GCF_000764305.2 Hyalella azteca
TTTCAAATACGTTCATAAATTCATAATTCACGTTCACATGTTATTATTTAACTACACCGCCACCGAAACAGCTTGTGATAAGTACTTTCAATGTTTATTTGATTGAATGTTCTTCATATTTGATTAAGGTTGTCACAGGTTCACAATGGCTGCAATGAATTATATGGCAATTGACCTGATGATTCCTCGAACCGTCGAACGTTAACACGAACGACACAACGTCAGTTACGTCACAACTTTCAGGCTTTCACAAGATCTCCGCCGGTTCGACGACGCACACTAAACTTCGGACGTCATTCCCCCAAATACGTGTTGTCCAATCTTAGGAAAAATAAAAGTAATCGGATATATGACATATTAATAACTACACACTGATTAGCACAATAGCTGCTGACATCAAATAGCAGACTCTGAACAGCAATCGAAATGCAAGAGTACCACAAACTTAGAAGAATGACATGAAGTAAACTTGGCCGATTAGATAATAATCTTACTACCTAACGACAGAAGTGTAAAAGAATTAGATTTCCTGAAAGCCCAGCACAAAGCAAGTCAATTGCTGAGACTTCCCGTATCACATAAAAAATAAATTGCTATTAGTTTGTATAATGGACGAGTATTTGGAGGTTCAAGATCTCTTCTTCTACAGATAAAACGGTTTTGAACGCAACATTTGCCTGTGATTGGTGGCCGTGGCCGATTCCACCATTTCACGATATTGCCGTGTCTACCGTTCATTCATTGCCCGTCGGCTGTGAATTTAACTACTACTGGTAGTTAATTAGATGGAACAAATTTTGGTAAGCTCAGCCTATTTTCGAAGACATGACTATCTTTAGGTGTATCTATACATATTTTGCAATGTCGCATTATCGACAAATACTTGCGTGTACGGTATGGTTTTAACGGCATCCTTGCAAAAACCGTAATGTCTGGGATTAAAGGAAATGAAGTACACACCTGTGGATGCTACGCGTATTCA
>NW_025940833.1:0-545 GCF_000764305.2 Hyalella azteca
CAACTCATTGTCGATATTAACTCCTAAATCTTTTTCCATTGTCGACTTCGACATCATCACTCTGTCGTTGCAACCGTGTCTTCTCATACTGTAATTTTGCTGTTCATTATTCCTGCCAAGGTGGATTACTTAACATTTGTCAGCGTTAAAACGCATCTGCCACATATCAGCCCAGTCAACCAGCCTGTCAAGATCACCTTGTAACTGTACTTTTTGCGACGTATTCTTCACTGTCTTATAAATTTTTGTGTCGTCAGCATACATCGAGCACACGCTAGATACAGCTTCTGACAGATCGTTTATAAACGATAGAAATTTGAAAGCGAAGGAAACCCCACAAAAATTCAGCGTTTCTCTATAGAAAACGTTTCGGAGACCAGCTCCATCGTCAGTTCGATAAATCTAGAACACAAATGCAGTCAGAAAATTAATAAAGTTTGGAGTCAAAAGAAAAAAAAACAACAGAAGTTAAAACCTAAATTTACAGGCAAAGGGCAGAATAATAAAGAAATACCTATCTATTCACAATTTCTAATGGATAAGAA
>NW_025940834.1:0-1653 GCF_000764305.2 Hyalella azteca
GATAAAAACAAGCTATTAATCATGTGATTTTTTACGTAGTTCAAATCAAGTGCCTATCATTTGAATGCTCAAGGCAGCGTTCCATCAGAGAACTTCCCCCGTGAAGGATCATCAATTTTTTAATCAGCCAGGCTTTGATGTAATAAGCTTGTATCATCAAAAGTCCCTCAGACAACTTTCGTTCAGGCTTAAAATTTTAGTGGAACATCGAAAAAAGTAATCGAAAAAGCCATCAAATTGAAGTTATCGTGGAACAAGAATTCGGTCATAATTTTTAAATTTATAGACATCGAATGCGAGTTCGATACTCGATACTGGACTGGATACTCACCGACTATCCATGCAGTCCATGGGTCGAAACTAGAAATGAATAATACTATTTGCTTTTGTACAATATGCACTAAAAAGTTTAAACAAACTCATCAACAGAAATGAGCAAATTACACGTGGGTTGCTTCACCCTCATGAACAATAGAATGATTGTTGCGGAAAACAATGATATTGTGCTGCATTCATGCGAAGACGCTTACAAAGGCAGCTACTGCTGCGTCAATTATAGCGTCGCGGTGTAGCGCGTTTGTGAGAACAAATACATTTATACGCGCAAAAAACTTTATAGGAAAATGAACATAAACGGGATAGCAGTAAAAAACGTCAGAATATAATTAATATTAAAGTTATTTCTTCTCACAATAAAATGAATATCTATGATACTTCGTCAAAATATAATTAATATGAATGTTTCTTCTTCTAAGTAAATGAATATCTATGATACTTCGTCAAAATATAATTAATATGAATGTTACTTCCTCAAAGTAAAATGAATATCTACGATAATTCTTTAGAATATAACTAATATGATGGATAATCTCTTTGGTAATTGAACTATGCAAAACAGCAAAGCATCGCAATCTTTATAGCGTTCTACCTCGCGCGTGGCCGCAATACGAACAACAGCACAACAGGGAAAAGCAAAGAACAGCTCAGAATTTGTAATAACAACAATTTAAGTCTTCAAATAATATAAGGCATTAGCAGATTTATTAGAATAAAATATTAACTGATATAATTTTATATATGAATTTATATTGAAAACTTGGATAAAAGTGCATAACAGTAACCGAGTAGAAAGGAAATTAGGAGAATGTGAAGAGCGGGACCGACAACTAACCGACTATAACAGGTGGTGGCAATAAAAGAAAGTTAAGAGCAACAACATGAATTTTAGAAACTTACTTTATAAGAGTAACATACATAATTAGGGGCCTCCATAGCACAGCATGAATCCTACATTTCCAGCATTTGTGTAACAAACCCCATTAGCATTAGTAGGCAGGCTCTGTATTGGTGTTCGGGCAGATGTACGAGCTTATATAAGTGACCACATAAGTGACAGGTTCATCAGCATAAAATGAGTCAACAAAAAACTCAGCAGTCAAAGCAAAAGGGCACAAAAATCAGTACAAACGGCATGAGTTCACAAGCATTAGACGCAAAGCACAGAAGCATCAACAATAGGACCAGTAACATCAGCAGCAATAGCATCAGCAGCAATAGTATCAGCAGCAATAGCATCAGCAGCAATAACATCAGCAGCAATAGCATCAGCAGCAATAACATCAGCAGCAATAGCATCAGCAGCAATAGCATCAG
>NW_025940835.1:0-148554 GCF_000764305.2 Hyalella azteca
ATAATGCGTCCCTTATGGTGTGCGTGCTCTTGTCACATGCCCAGGTACTCGTTATTCCGCTCATCTCAAGACGTTGGATGCAGATAATGCGTCCCGTATGGTCAGAATGCAGTTTGGCTGGAGCACCTGACGCAAGGCGCCTCTATCATAATAAAAGCTTCGCCCACATATATTCTTGGCTCTTGCTCTCTGCGTTCAGAAATATTATGAATTGCCAGAGGTAAGGTTTCCATTTAAATTGGAAAATATTTTCATGTATTAACCGATAAATGGCGCTGAAATACATTCCCTGCATTTATTTGGGAATTCCATGTCCTGGCACTCGTTCACAATATAATGAGTTTTATAAAAAAATTAACAGTGTTATTCGGCGCGTTACTTTCAAAACGATATAAATAATATGAGCCGCACTCCTATTCAGTCTATTCACGAGCATTATTGAGTATTAGCAACCAAGAACCCGCTACCACTACATGATGGGCGTATGTACTTCCAATCTCATTTCCATTTACTTCATCCTGAAGTTTTTCATAATTTTAAATTGTCCATTTTTAGTTTTTTCAGCCCAGAAACATTAGTCAATTATGATGAATCTTAAAATATTTGTTCAATTATGTAATAATTTTGTGAGATGATAGGAGCCAATGCCTTCATTTACCTAACACAATTCTGGTAATGCCGATCAAAATTCGGGATTCTGTCCACGAGTGGCAACAGTCGGTTTAGAGTTATTCAGGGTCTGCACGGCCACCCAACCGAAATCAGCTTCTAGTCAGAATCTCCTTTCTGAGTTTGAAGTCGATTGCAAGCTGCTTATAGGCTGCCCTTTAAATCAGAGCTAATTAAAGCGAACAAAATGCGGTGATTTACATATTGCTTGGCTGCATCTATTGCAGAGTCTGACTCGTATATCTAAAATTTGTCTGGCCGAGTTATGTTCTCATTTTATGTTCATGCGTTATAACGACGCGTTGTTTCGACATGATATGTCGACGCGTGATCTTCCTCTCCTCGCGACCACTCTTCGTAATACATCACTCGGTTTTCCTTAAAAAAAACACGTTTTGTTTCAAGTTGAAGAGTTTGGTGAGTATGACGAATGCTCAAGGAGAAGTTTAGGCGCTTAGTGTAAATCAGCGGATCTGATCGCCTACATTCCATCTTTGGGCCAAAGCACATTGAAAAGTTCTGAAAAAAACGACAAAGGTCTGAATCGAACGACATTGTTGCCGAACATGCAATAGGAGAAGTTACGTATAAAACACAAAGAAAAGTTACTACAAAACGTTATATAAGCAACGAAAAAAATACCTAGCCGTCGTGGGTTTCTTAAGCCAACAAACAAATGTATTATTTTTTCGAATAGATTAATTATATCTTCAAGCAAATTCTCGATTGAAGTTGCAAAAATGCGCACTTATCAGACGATTGATAAATCCTAAGCATTTTGTTCAAAAATTTATAGCGCGATAAGAGGGAAAATACACAAAAAAACGAGATTTTGCTGTCAATATATGCGAGGAATTTTACGAGCTGCATTAGAGCTGAAGTCGACCGCCAGCCCTCCGCTGGAGACGCCCTCTCGTAAACAACAACCGGCGGCCGGGAGTCTAGCGCAACTTGGAATTTTCCCGAGGAGGGTTAGGTGTTGACAGCAAATTGTATGCTGCTTCCTTGCGAGGGGAAATAGACATTGATCTTTAGGTTAGGGATAGTGAAATTAGAAAAACTGGAAATCATGTTTCGTATGTGAACTCCAATTCGAGCGGATACTCCGAATTTTCCCTCATGGTTGGAACTGCAGCCATGCGATTAATAAAAATTAATTACGTTTGATTACGTTGCTTAATTGAGTCACCTGTAAATGAAGAGAAGATTGACCACTAGGTTGTACAAAAATTACGTATTCTAAGGTATATTATAACACTTCTCTTTAACTTCACTTCTTGTTGTTTGTTTGTCTGCTGCAAATCTTATAATCGATATTTAACGCACTTCTACCTGTTCATTCGATCTGAAATTTTGCGCACTTGCGTAAAGTCGGAGACAATGCACGAATCAACTGACAAAATAAATAATTTTGAAAATTTAATTTTTTAATATTAAAAAAATGAAAATTCATTTGTTGAATATTTAAAAATAAAATTAAACATGTGTATCATTGGAGACACTGGATTCTTTAGAAGCGTTGTTTGTAAAAAATAATTTTTTAACGCCTATATATATATATCATATATTTAATTGAATTGACTATTTTAGGATATATTTGACGATGTAAAAAAGCACAAACATAGTTTTAAATTTTCTACATTACTCAGAAATATTGCATAGGATCAGATAAAACAATATAAATACAATATTTCGTTGTAGAATTTAGTTGTAAGATAGCCGTGAGTACGGTAACAAAATCGATAATTTTCATGTATTGGGGAACGGCAAAGTTTATTACTGAAGACCGAAGCACTATGCATAACAATTTCATCTATAATTCATTAACTTGAAAATTGATTAGAAACTTTCGTCCAATTCAGAAACTTTTGAGTCAGCGGCATCGTTAACTTTTAGTGGCGTCTGTCTAAGAAGTCATCACAAGACCTAATAGTCGCCGGTTGAAGATTTTTTCGGAAATAAAGCAATGTCAATATCAATCAAATGCGAGGCAACGAGATCAGATAACGATTGGCCATTCATGGATATCGAAGATGCGTCAATGAACTCTGGATGCACTGGGCGCTTTCGAATAACATCCGGTAGAGGTCCGTCTGTCTGTCCGTCCGTCCGTGACCTCAAGTTTTCGTCATCGAGAAAATGTGCTCTCTGTCACTCACTGCAGTGAGTACTGAGTTATATTTTTTGTCACATGTAAACGTTGGAGAAAAGTTTTCTACGGCTCATTAATAAATCACTTTTCTAAAATAGTAAAAAATGGGACTTAGAATAAAATTCTTGGTAATGTTTGTCACGAGAGTAAGAGACCGCCCTATTAACTGACCTTAATTGCGTGATCAGCTCGGGAGTAGCGCAAGACAGCATTCAAATGTATTCAAAATTAACTTTAATTTAATTTGTACATATTTATTTCTCATAATTAATAATCATAGTTGCTCATTTCCCTAGTTTTACTATTTACTTCAAATATAAAAATATAACAGCGGATGGTAAGAGCAGAGAATTGATGACATTATTCTCAGTGGTCTTTTTTGTGAGAACAAATAATGGAATACCTACTGCTCTAGGTAACCAAAAAATCACTGGGAAAATATTCGTTAATTTCAAAATGGTATGCATCAAATTTGCAGATGTTAAAATCTCATTAAATAGAGTATTCTATGAAGCAAACAAACCCAACACGAATAAAGACATGACACATGCAGGCTGGTAACACTCGACCATGATTTAGTTTAGAGGCAGCGTAGAGCTGTAATAAAACAAGGTGCAGTAACTTGGCACCAGTTGTAAAACATCTGAGATGCATGCCGAGCATTCTTAATGAACTTGCAACTTTGTCAGAATTTTGAGCCCGCCGAATAATGGGTTAACTTGGTTAGTAAAATTTTTGATACGTTCTTGCACTCGGAAAAAAACGCGCAGTCTGTTAAATAAATCATGAGTGCGTGAATCAAACATTAAGATTTCAGCTTCTTCTAGATGTGCGAAAATTATTTATCTTTATCTTATTTTTGTTTCTGGAAGAGTTCTCTTCATCACTCGATGTAAAATTGATGCATTGAGCTCAATTCATCAATTTTGCCTGGCTTTCCATCCAGGCAGATATTGTACAGGCTTTATTCCCATTATTTTAGATCTTCGTTTCGAAGTTCAGTTATTCCTCCTCACTACCCGTCATCAATATTGATTTGCTTTGCGTGATGGCTTACTCAACTAAGTTGCTGGCAGGCAAACTAACGCAAACTGTTCCAAACAAACCGCGAAACGTGAAATTCATGTCCTCAAACTCGCGGAATTTCAGGGGTTCCTGAGCATTTAGCATTTGCATAACAGCAGAAATATTGCGCAGTTGAATTTCACGCTAGAATTTCCCCGATTGTACACGATTTTTTATCACTATTCAACCTCGTATTAAACGATAGATATAAACAAATTTCCAAGGTTCCTGTGTTTAAATAAACCCCTAACTCATTTAATTTCCAAATGAACTGGAAGACGCAAAGCATTGAGCAAGTCTCTGACTGAATTTATGTTTCAATTTTATCTCAAAATCCTCGAAGTTTGAAGCCCGACCGCCATCATGAGCCAGCCCGACCGAGTCCAGAGTAGCGAACGTTGCCGGCAGACGGCACGAATTTACGGGCAAATGAGGACCCTTGCCCATTTCAAGCGCAAAGTCCTTACATTGGATTATGATCATCGCTGAAGAAACATTCAGGAGAATGAAGTGAACTTGGCTCGAAACGAAAATTTTTGCCTCGTCGAAAGAATGCGGCGCAAAATAGGCATCGCTGAGAGCGAGGTCGGTTCAACAAGTGGTTTGCGACTCGTTCTGGCGCCAGGAGAAATTGACCTTTTACGAAGTGGAAAATTTTGGCATTAACTCTAGCGGGTGATGCAAGAGTATATTATTGGATTATATAAAGAACTCGTGTTGATAATGTCATGTAGTTTTGCCAGAATTAAATCATAAACCTGGTGTCCCCTAAAAATTTTATGACAGGTTACACATAAATTTGGCGGCTGAATTGACACTTACGGCAATTACTTAATTCCATACCAGCCAGCATTTTACCGTTTAAAAAAATTTGCAGCTTACACTTCAGGAAATAGAAAATTTATGGAGTTTGCCTTCTCTTAATTTGTACAATCTGCCGAGAAGCTCAACCATAGAGCACCAATTTTGAACACCAATCAATATTCAATTGGACTGCTTTGTGTATTAAATCAGCCTAGTATCTCTCCGTAATGCCACCAATCAGACACGGTCTAAGCTTGCCGTCCGTAATTAGCCCAAATCATTAGTGTTTTTTTTTCAATATTACCAGTTTAAGCCCCAACTACCGGACCGAATAGCCCAGCTAGGGTGTAATGGCTATCTACTACTAAACGTAACAGCGTCAATTCATTATTCTGATGAAATGAATCGTCAATTAATTTCTGTTCAGAGTGCAAGGAAAAAAATCCTATTAAATAAAATTAACTCGCAAGAATATGTAAGGTTGATAGATAGATAAATTGTAGGTGTTTGAATATTTTTGAATTCCTACGTTATACATGCACGCTCAACCGCACAATTTCCGACCACCACGCTGCTCTAACTTTGCGAGTCCGCGACCATTTTAAAGACTCCACAATGCTTCGTAAACTTGTGTCAAACAAACGAAATGAACAACTAAACAATTAATTAAGTTTATGAAACGAATTTATTATCTACTGACGTATTTGTAATAAAGATTTTATACTTCGCTTGAAAAAATTATTGACTGAAATAATAACGAGAATATCACGACGTTATTGATAATTTTTGCGTCTGTAATCAACAGGCTACCTTTAGTTTACATTTTTCAAACGGGTAGAATGTCACAAAATTTCTGTTGCATTGCTAACATGTATATAATATTCCGTACTATAATTTAGGTACCTTACTTCGCACTAGAACTAATGACAATTGGTAGAACTGGCTCGGCTCTTGTGCGTCTATAAGCCCTAGAACTACTGTTCTCCTTATCTCCTTAGACCTAGAACTGCAAAAATTAGTTTCCTAATGTGCAAGACATTTTCATATGAATATATTCCTTTGATGTTGCCGTTTTTCCTGTTTTTATGGTTGTATTATTTTGTTGCAGGATGTTGCGTTCTTTTTCAATCAAAAGTCTATACGAGACCCCTCGAGTTTCGCTAACAACATAGACCATTATGCTTGCTTAGACTATTCTAGCAGTTATTTCTAACTTAACTACTTCATCATAGACAGCTCATTGCAATTCCGTTGCTCCGTATCAGATAGGCTTCACCATTAAAGATACAATCAAATTTCAATTCAACAATTTCATCACAAACTGATAGTACATCGAAATGAGTAAAATCCCCCTTCCATGAACATTGAAAGGACATGAATTGGTTTCTAAACATGAAAAAATACGTTGGTGTCAGTTCAGATACGACGAATTGAAGTTCAGAGATATCGAATTAAAGGAAATCTGTTCAATATTATATATTATTCTCCTCACTTGTGGGATTTTAAAGAGGCGCAGGAGATTGGCGACTTGAATGGAGGTAACCGAAGAGGCAGCACCCACGACCCCATCGATGACCTTCACTTTGCTGGAGGAACCGTCGCTGCATTTGTATTCCTGGTCGTGGATGTTGCTGATGGAACCTGGAAATAGAAAAGAGGGTTGGGAGTGCTGGAGGAAATGTTGGGTCTGCTCGTGGCCTTAGTTTGTGGCCACGAGGCTGCAATGGGTTATGCACAGAAAAATGCGTTATAAAAATGGTGCGTTATGCACATAAAAAAACCTAAAATGTTTTTGCGTTATGCACAGAAAAATACAAAAATTATCCCGTCTGATCTACTTTTTTGGCTATAATGTCTACTCCATTACTATGCAAACTGAAAAATAGAGTTTATGCAAACCATCCATGACTATGCAAACCTTTCTAAACGCTCCTTCCTCAGCTGTTTCAGGTGTTCTAAAGAATGGTACGAATTCAACTGCAGGCTAATTGATAACTGCTGCACATTCAGACTGACACCTTGTGAGGACATATTTTTCAAACTTATAGTTTACATTTCGAGCCAAACTGCGAGACGCAGAAGAAATAAAATCTCATATGGCTTTTTTTTTAATTTTCTCAATGACGCGTAATAAGAACAAATGACTGCCAACGCGCTGAGCAAGTGATTTAAATTAAGCCGCGAATTCGATACACTTCGTACTTTGTATTTTTTTGTGTCAATTCTCAAGTGCATTCAGCGCCAAATGCAATGCAATTAAAAGAAAAATGCATCGCACCAAATGCAATCCAATTAAAACAAGAATACGTCTCGCTAAAAACACTACATTTTCAATTGAGTTTGCTTCAAATATGTTTGTTGTAATCAAGGCAGGAACTTTAAGTTCATATTTAAAAAAAATTTGATTGGATATAATTAAATACAATAATTTGATACGCTATACGAAAGTGAACCGCCCAATCCTCGAGTTATTCATAGTTCTTTGATGAAAACAAGTCACAATTCAAGGAAATATCTTTGGTAAATAAATATTCCGGCTTAATATTCTCGCAACGCTGGGAAGGTTTGATAACGAAACAGTATCTAAAATTCCAGCCAGAAATGTAAATGAATATAACAAGTTATTATGCCTTGGACTTGAAACTGCCTTAAATGTAATAAAGATTTCTTCGATATTTTTAGGCATATTTCAGTATTTATTTAGTCAAACACGCGACAATAAAAAGAGCCCCAATTTAAGCGTTTCATACACTAGAACCCATTGACATAATTGTAAGTTATTTCCATGGGCCTCTTCGACCTGCACTATGAGACTAAACTTGTTCACAAAAACAGAATTTTTCAGGTTTTTAGCCACGGTTGTTGCCTGCGTATGACAGGCCGTCGTACGCACCAACGCTGAAGAGAAGGCTGAGCCCCAGCGATACAAGGTCGTAATTCAGTGCCCCCTCCAATAATTTACTTCCGACACATTCAGTCCCAACACCCGGCGGCGGACCAGAATTTCTCTCCAAAATTCACGCGGAAGCAATGACTTCCAACCACGCGCCACAGCGTGAGTAAATGGTGCAGGTCAAATTAGCGAGAGAATTTCTTTTACAGAAATTTAATGGAAAAACTGGCCAGAGTTGACAGACAGATGAAAACCGGCCAGAGTTGAAAGATAGATGACAACCAGCCAGAGTTGACAGACAGATGATAACCGGCCAGAGTTGACAGACAGATGACAACCGGCCAGAGTTGACAGACAGATGACAACCAGGCAGAGTTGACAGACAGATGACAACCGGCCAGAGTTGACAGACAGATGACAACCGGCCAGAGTTGACAAATAGGTACCAACCGGCCACAGTTGACAGACAGATGACAACCGGTCAGAGTTGACAGACAGGTGACAACCGGCCAGTGTTGACAGACAGGTACAACCGGCCACAGTTGACAGACAGGTACCAACCGGCCACAGTTGACAGACAAATGACAACCGGCCAGAGTTGACAGACAGGTGACATGAAAGTAATCATTTGAATCGTTCTAATCTGCCGGAGTGAGCAGCTAAAAGGCAACCGGTCAGAGTTGACAGACAGATGACATCCGGCCAGAGGAAGCAGCCAAAAGTTTCAATCGTTTGAACATTCAAATTATGCCATCAATTCGGTGGGCTGGAAGGAATATATTTGCTCTCTTTTCCTTTCTTCATAAGCTCATCATTAATTTCCTGCACCAACTAACGCTTCTGGGACAGTTTATGTTATTTTCTTTGCCACTGAGGACATAATCTGGATTCAACATTGCGGCATACACAATTTTAACAATTTTATGGAAATAGTCGAATTTAAATCATTGAATGGACGATCCCTACAACTGAAAATAAAATAAAATATATTGAATATGCAACGGTAGGTTTGTCACCTGCAACCAACGTCTATGTATCAAATAGTATTGCGTCAAGTTCAAACACCAAAATGTTTCTGCCATAGAACGGTACACTTGACTCCCACGTCCAATTACCATCCCTCCATTTCTCATCAAAATTAATGAAAGGACAAGGACGGGTACAGACTGCGCTGCATTGCTGTACATGGAAGCTATATTGTCCGCCTTCCGCTTTGATGAATACGACGCCGTTCACCCCGCCACTGAACTCCACGGCAGGCTGCTGTAACATTTCAGGCCTTCCAAAAGGTATTCAAGTGAGATGCACTAGAGGGGCTAAGCACAGCAGTATATAGATGTCAGGGCGTTGGGCGATGGTAGTGAACATGCGACTACTGTTTGATCGTCTTCTAAAAATTTGGTTGTCTGAAAATTTCATGTTCAGTCCCAATAGCCATTGAACCGAACCAATTGCAAAAGTAGATAATGAATATAACTTTATTTGGGGTAAAAAAATTTAATACGCTACATGCACGGGAAAAGTATATAAATCATATGTAGGAGTTAACACTGGCAACTAGTTTAAAGTCAAAAACCTTGCCAGAGGTGGCTTTCGATTCCTACGACTCAGAATCTATTTGCAGACTCAGAAACTGAAAGAAAACATACAATAGTAAAGTCAGTACTTGAGAGGCTAGGCTATCTCGGTGACGCTACACTCAACGTGATGCCCTCAGTCATCAACGAACTTGAGTTCTTTCGAGGACATCAAGACTGCAATGAATTTAACGCCGATCAATAGTATGGGCCGAAATAGGGAAGAATAATTGTCCCTCTACTCTTGTCTTGCGGAAAGACGAACAAAATTTTGGTGAACAAAGTTTAATCATTTTTGTTCAATGCACGAGCGTTTACTAGTCCAGAATGACAAACACTAAAATATATATAAATAAACTATCTCAAAACAAGCAATATTATCTCAAATAACTAGTTATTTGACATAAATTACCCTGAAAAATATCGAAGAAATTTAAATCATGGCCGCTGGAAAAAATTCGGACAATGCACGCATTTCTTAAACTCCAGTACATTTTTTCTAATGGTACTTTTTTTTATTCTTCATACTCATATCGAAACTTTTTTTATACATTCCACGCTGAGATATTCTAGGCGAGCTCTATCTCTATGAACCTTACCGCTTGTTACCTTTCACCAGGACTTTCCATCATTAATTACCAATGAATTAAGGCATACAGGACATCGTACAGAACGAGCGGCTCAAGAGCTACTACATACACGAGCATCGTTCGTCATGCTCCTCACAATGCGTACTGTGACACCAGCTTTTATCGTTCTGTTACAATGGACCGCTCAGCCAAACAACTCATTCTAATTACTTGCAGGCTCGTTGTTCAGCTTCAGCGCAATTATCAAGCTTGTACAAGAAACATAAAAATCAGGCACAGTGTGTCACAATTGCAAACCAAAATTTCTTTGCTTTAAATTTGGACGAAAAATTTCATGAATTATTAAAAAGTGTGCTCCGAATTCCAATTTACAAAAAGTTTAATGCAGGTCTCTGCAATTAATTTTCTCCTGCGGATTTCCATACTTTTCCCTTATTAATCTTCAGCTGTACATGAATTAAGGCACAGCTTCTAAAAAAAAGTATGGAACAAATAAGATAACTCTCATCTCACTCACATTAATATACGAACAGATACTGTAACTAGCGTCCACTTATCACGACTCTCTCTAGACGATTCATCGCTCATGAAGCGAACGAGTCTAAAATAATCCTGTGAAGCCTGGTGCCCTCTTCGTGCCCCCTCGTTACCAATAGATAAACATTCATGCTGGGGCTGCACCGCTGTAATCAACGGGGTTTAATGAGAAAAATGTTTTAATATGTATAAATGTATAAATATATGGTCAACGTTCAAATGTGCTTTCCATGATTTCAGTAATATGAAATTTTATAGTTGTTTGAACATGCGGTCTTTCCATGCACCTGTTGTAGTCAGCTGCTTGTGGCGCCAATCAATTTTTCATGATTTTGTGCTTCACATCAAATCAGATGCAAATAAAGTGAAAATCAATTTTATTTGTGTAAAAAATAATAACATTTACATATGTACTCGCACAAATAATAACGTTTGTTTGTCGTGAATACTTTGCTTAAACACCAAATTAAAAAATAAAATAAAATGTCGAAAGTATTGCCTTTTTTTAACTAAATGTAGGGAAGAGAAAAGCTCCTAGGTTATCAGTAGGATTCATCATAAATTTCAAACGAACCAAGTCCTGTACTGACTTACAATTGGTTATAATATTTGATGAGCCAAATACATTAAACGATCGTGCCTCCAGTCATATGATTTATGTTCGATATGTTCGACAAAGACTGCGTCAATGATGGGAACTTAGTAACTCTGAACACTGTTTCGTACCATGAATAATGTCTCGGTAAAGTTTGCTTGCCTCTCTTTGACGTCTACTTGGCCGCTGCCTCGTATACTAGTTTTCTGAGTAATATTCGCTTAGCCTGGCTAGCTACATTTCAGGAGTCTCTTGTTCAGATCGGTGTCAGGTTCAGACTTAGACCCTCAGCACTCTGAACTTGAGGCGAGAACAGAAGTTCTCGTGTTCAGAACAGTCATGTTCAGAACGCAGAGCACTACATTGAATCGCCAGAAAATATAAAAAGGGACTAAATTTCTGACTAGAATTGAGACATTTGATCTGGCTTTATATTCATTAATCTTACTTCGGGTGAAATTGGGTGAAATTTTTTTTATGGCATCAATTTTAAGCCATAAAATAGCTGGTATGATGATATAGGCCCGGAAAACTCTTAACAATGGTTCATTATTGAATAAAACAAATGTTGAATATTCGTGAACTTTCCTACTTTCACGTTACGGCCATGTAAGGAAATTTGTTTTATATTAATGAACTGAACATTGAACAGCAACGACAATTATCAGTAGGATTCATCATAAATTTCAAACGAACCAAGTCCTGTACTGACTTACAATTGGTTATAAGATTTGATGAACGAAATACGTTAAACGAACGTGCCTTCAGTCATATGATCTATGTTCGATATGTTCGACAAAGACTGCGTCAATGATGGGAACTTAGTAACTCTGAACACTGTTTCGTACCATGAATAATGTCTCGGTGAAGTTTGCTAGCCTTGCTCTTTGACGTCAACTTGGCCGCTGCCTCGTATACGAGTTTTCTGAGTTATATTCGCTTAGCCTGGCTAGCTACATTGCAAGAGTCTCTTGTTCAGATCGGTGTCAGGTTCAGACTTAGACCCTCAGCACTCTGAATTTTAGGCTGCTGCGAAGTAGAAGTTCTCGTTTTCGGATCAGAGTCATCTTCAGAACGCAGAGCACTTCATTGAACGGCCAGAAAATATAAATAGGAAATAAACTTCTGATAAGAATTGAGACATCTGATCTGACTTTATACTCATTAATCGTACTTAATCGGGTGAAATTTTTTATACCATCAATTTTAAGCAATAAAGTACGTGGCATGATGATATAAACCCGTATAAACTCTTAATAATGGTTCATTATTAAACGAAACAAATATCTTGAACTTTCTTTCTTCTTGAACTTTCCTACATTCACGTTACGGCCATGTAAGGAAATTTGTTTTATATTAAAGAACTGAACATTGAACAGCAACGACAAGTGGCGCGGAGATCCGTTGCACTCCAATATTTGAAACGACGACTAAGTCATTTTTACTTGACCCATCCACCACATGAACATGTGGAGCGGGATTCCCAAGTGAGCCGGAATCCCGTTTGTGAGCTTGACAGGTTTCATTAGCCAGACAGGATTAGCCAGACTTCAAAGTGGCAATAATGGAATTAGAGTTTAATTAATTCTCAAGTTGATCGTCCACACAAGGCGTGATGTGAGTCACCAATTACTGAGCGCTGTTATGCCACTCTAGGGTCTGTGTGATCATCGTAAGTGTTCACTTCTATTGTGGCCGCGCCACGTCTCTTTGTGTTGATATTGCTAGGGTAAAATTGAGTTCTGTTTCAGGCTGTGATTGTCTCGAATATTAGATGACTCGCAATCACAAGCGAAATTGAAATTTTCAAGCCGAAAGGAAAAAGTTGGTAATTTTTTGGCTGCACTCAACGCGTCGTTCAACTCTTATTCATATGGCGATGATGAGTCGAGTGCGTTTAAGTGAATGAGACGAAAATCGTCACTTGTTGTGTTTATATGACTGGAAAGTATGCATAATTTTCCAGTAAGAATGAAAAAGTGCCATCATTTCAAATGGAAATGTGGTTAATTTTAATTAGCCACGAAACTTTTCTTACGACAAATCTTATCACGACACTTAGAAAACATCAGCGCCTGAATGCACATTAATGCATCTCATGTTGGGTGACAGTTCATAAAATTAAAGGTTGCATGTTAATGATATTAGTTTCAAGAAATTTTAGGATTTCTAGTTCTTCCTCTTCTAGTTCCTTCCTCTTAAAACCTTGTTCGAAGGTAACGGAATTTATTAATGAATTCAAACCTAACTTAGTAACGAGAAACGACGCCCAGAGCATATATCATGTCGTTAGTTAAGCTTCGGAAGAAAATTATGTGCGTGAATTCGATCTGCCCGATTAGAGTAAATGACTGACCCCTTGTAGAAACATTCCCAGCTTTCTACATTTTTCGACTTTAGTGAATTTTAAATCAGAGAAATGAATACAAACTGAAGCATCGAATCATAAATTTTCAATTAAAAATTAATTTTTCTAATAATAAAAAATAAAAATTTGAATACTCGAATTAATTCTACTTTTATCCATCAAAATTTACATCTGAAATCCACGGTAACTTTGTATGCTAAACACGCATATGGCCTGAGGCAAATCATAAAGCAGTCGCAATATAAAGCAATTGCATTATACAGCAAACGTTTCAATCGTCCAGGTTATCTTCCGCGATGTTATTCTCAGCAATTTCATCCTAGTGCCTCTTAACAAAATATTAAAGAAAAGAACTTGACATTACGCCAGTTTTGTCCTCAGTCGATCCTCTCATACTAATGTGGACACACTTGTACATAGGACGACGTTTTTCAAACTTTGCGGAGTACTTAGCTTTACGTTTATTGGCTTTGCACGCTAATATATAAGTAGTTAAGAACTGAAGAAGTTCGACCATATTAGGATATTAACCCAAAGCAGAGAAATTCCGTTTTAACATTTAGCAATGTGTTTACAAGAACAGTCCGTACGGTGGCGTTAACAACTGAGAGAGAGAGTTGTTAAACAACAACTTTAACTTAACATTATTTTTCGAACAAATAATATGTTGTGTCAATGCATTCCTGTGCCATTAATTAGAGGTCGAGTTGTGATTTCGAGCAACGGTTTTTATTCAAATGTTCATTTAGATTGAATTTTTTGCAGATATTCGCATGCACTGAACTAGTACTGCACTTCTTAAATAATTAATTGTTCATTGTTAAACTGAAACGCCTTTGACCAATGCTGAAAGAATGAGCATGAAATGACATAGGTACCTCAGAAAAAAACTATTATGTATAATTAGCACCAAATTTACAAATTTATCACCAATATAATTGTAATGAATGATTTCATTCACTAGGAAAATTATTCATCGAATTCGGGCCTCGGAATGAAAATAAAAATAATCAACGATGATCCCGAATTCTTTTCGAACACGACTATAAGAAGACACTATATTTTTTTATTTTTTTCAAATCTACTCGAATTTTCTTCATTCCGAAGTGAAAACTATTTTTATGTCTATCATAATCCACTATCAAGTTTTTTTGACGTTACTCACGCACTATTAGAATTTTCGAATAATATAAAATTAGGTAAACGTCTTCGTGTTTTCAATGTGGCCTTACGATGTCCTCTCTTGTTTTGATCTTTGTTGGAACTTTTCCAAAGTATGATAATAAGCTGTGGAATGTGACCCTGTAAGCCTGCTTTCATTGACCTATTAAAAGCTGTAAATTTTGTAAGACCATCTAAAGTTTAAAGCACGTGGCAGCCAAAGTCAGTTTAATCAATCGCCTTGACATAATTTTGATAGGTGCAAATAATAGTTAAATCAAGTAGCACGAATATTGAACGTTGTTGGGGACTTTCCATAAACACGTGAAGTGTTTAAAAAAATTAAAATAAATATGCGAAAAAATATAAAGCAAGGGATATTTAAAAGTGTGGACAAGATAAACGCCTTGGGCCCTTGAAGACTTCCCTCAATTGAGGAAACATTTGACGTGATAAAACTTGTAAATTTACGTGAAGTCCTTGATTATGAGAATTATTATTACCTATTTATGCATGTTTATAATTTTAGTCGTCTGTCGTAATTATTTTAAATCTTCTGCAAGGATATTACTGAAATTTCTAGACGGAAGTTGCCGGCTACTCAGAAGACCTGATCTAATGCACATGAGATAAAAGGAAATTCGATCTCGTGTTATACCATTCCTTTTTCATCTTACGTCATCGTAGAGCCGATTAGCGATTTGATGGCACTAAGCCCACAATTCTGCCGAAAAATTGTATTTCTTGTTTAGGGGATTCCAAAAGTTTAATACCCTCCATTTAGCAAATTATTTTGCACATAAAAGTCCAGTGAACTTTAACATTTGTTCAAAAAATCGAACAACACAGTTGCGACTTCTGAACATATGGGCCTGGATGTGGACATCAAAAGAGCGAGCAGCTCGCTCAAAGAAATTGTTTATTTATTTAGGAAACTACAATACACTTTATGCATGTGATTGTTTGATATTAATATCATTTTATGTAATTATGGACGTTGAAAATAATAAAGATATGTGGATGAGTGTTATGGCTGTCTCGGTTTCCGTGCATAATTTTTGCGCAAGCTATTCTTGTGCTTGCTATGTTTTTGCAATGTTTTTACCACACTTCTCTTTAACTTCCCTATACTTGTTGTTTGTCTGTCTGCCACAAATCTTATAATCGATATTTAACACACTTCTACCTGTCCAATCGATCTGAAAATATGCACACTTGCGTAAAGTTAGAGACAAGGCACGAATCAATTGACAGAATTAAAAAATAATTTTACCAATTTAGAATTTTTTTACATATAAAAATATAATAAGAAATTCATTGTACATGTGTAACATCGGAGGCATCGGCCTCTTTAGAAGTGTGGTCTTTAAAAAGTAATTTTTAAACGCATATTATTTATCGATATGTTAGTGCTCACTTTGTTTATTTTATGTTCCGAGTTACGTTGTTAACGTGGCTACGCCACAGTAGTGCAGTATTTTTTTCTTTTTTTATTCATCTTATAGGTCCCGGAGGCGTGGACAAGTTCACTTCAAGGGATTTAGTTGCACTGATTGATATATAAGCAGCGATTGAAATCTATCTTTAAAATTTTTATTTAGTTTAAATTAAAGCCTATGTTAAAATACGCAGTCGATGGATTTTTTCAGGAGCCGACATTTCAGTCAAAAGTCAATACAAATTAGTTGCTTAAGTTTCTTTCCATTTATCGCAATGATAGTTATCTACGAAAAATGATTTTTTTTTGTATAGACTGAAGCATTTATCTCTTGTTCAATAAGATAAAATTTATCTTCCTAAAACCATAATATACTGGGAATAATTCAGTGGTTCAGTGAGCTTCAATTCAGAACACGAAAGTTTTTCTGTCGGAGGTGTCCAGATGCGCAACTTTCGTCTCTTGTCTTGTGAGGCCGTTGAGGAAAATCCGCCGTCCGCGTCTCGGCAATGGATAACAGTGAGTTGGTAATGGAAATAGGGGATATTTATTTTATCTATTTATATGTACATAATTGATTAATTTGTGACGTCGCGAAACAGTCCAAACGATCACCTAGATGATTAAGCAATACAAATCCCAGACATCAAAAATGTACTCAAGGAGTTCTATGTATAATTCCTTCCAATATTTACAAACATTTATAATAAGGTTACGGGTCCGACAACGAAGCGCAACTTTGTCGCGGTTGGACCTCGAAATAATTCATCTCGTAAACACGATTATCGTTTGCTCATGGCTAAAAAGACTAGAAAGTTGCTGCTATACATCATGTTATTTCGACGCACTTAACGAAGCACTTGAACTAATGACATATCAAATAAATTTCTTGTCTTCCGAATAAAACTTGTCGAAAATTTTTCGGCGCGGACGCAATTATTCCCAGGAGTGCTGCTCTCAGTGCCGGGCGTTTCCCCAGAAGAGCCCTCGAGCCGATAGCCGCTTTCTTAATGTATTCCTACATAGCGCCCCAAAAAACTAACCAAAAATAGCAGTTAAATTAGGCCTGAAAACAAAAGTTAGCGAATGCATACAAAACTCCCGCTTCAGAGTACTCGACATTAATGCATTCTGAAACTTTTCTTGCTCCGATCAATTGGAGTCTTGAAGTTAGTCCTGAAAACATGAATAAGTAAGTATAGCCGTTGCGAGAAGCTGAATTGCACGTGAATGATACAGAGTCGCTAGTTTTCATTATATCGTTCGTGTGCTGAAGTGTGTCAGAATGTGGCCTTAAGATAACGGTGAACATATTTCTCAGTTCAAGCGCAGACAGGGTGAAGTTCACATCGCGTATCCAGTTTACTCCATGTCGGCAAGCGGATATGAACTGAGATTCGAGCGGCTAGCATTATTCCGTTAAACATGTCTAGGAGGCGCATCAATTACTTTAATTTTCGAGGCTAATTAGGGATACTAATTTAATTTAAGTAAAACCTTTTTAAGAATTTCAAGTTTCAAATAGAAAATGTAAACTAGTTCAATAAAAAAATTCACACTAATGCTACTTGAACATTGGTATTTATAGCCGCGTGCAAAGAAAAAAATTAGATCAGTACTCACAGCAGTGAGCGACAGAGAGCGCACTTTCTCGCGTCCGTCCGTCCGTCACGGACTGATGGACGGACGTCACGAACAGACGGATATGACGAGCACAATAGCCCCTTTTAGCAATAAATGAGAAAATACGCTAAAAATTGCGGAAAGGAAGTGAAAAGAGGTTGTGACGCGCCATTGTAACGCCATGTCAGAACAGTTTCCTCATTGTGCTAATAAATTAACGAAAAAATTACAGAATCAACCATGAAACATATGAATAATCCATTGTAAATTTAGGATGATTTTATTAAAGGCAAAGAGTCTAGTATTAATTTAGAGAATAAAAAGGATGCCGTGAAAATTTTATGGACGTGAAATTTTACCCCTTTTAATTGGAGCTGTAATGTCACTTTAGGTACAGCAGAGAAAAGATTCTCAATAATTGAGATAGTCCATCGATCTTTTCAATATCCAGCGCCAAATCGATTAGTATTGTTATTGTACTCACATTGTTGTTGTACTCACATTGCTGTACTCACATTGTTGTTGTACTTAAGTGCATCGCATCGACCACTAGTGGTCGATTCCGCTAATCGTTGTCCCGCGGAGCATGGTATGGATAAGAGGGTTAAGCGGAGCATGGTATGGATAAGAGGGTTAAGCGGAGCATGGTATGGATAAGAGGGTTAAGCGGAGAATAGCATGGATAAGAGGGTTAAGCGGAGCATGGTATGGATAAGAGGGTTAATCATTACGTGGTCATATCGGACGCCTGTTTTCTGCATGTACTGGCACGGGGCATTATGGGTAACGTTGGACTGATGATTATTGTGCCACATAAGGAACGCGCGCTACACTCGTGTTTTTGAATGAAACAGAGATTACTCTATAGCCTATGCAAAAAATGTCTGTATTTTGATATGGTGGGACTATCGGACAGCATTCTAAAATGTTGATAAGCTTTAGCAGGGCGCCGACGTCGGCATAAACAGAGCGCCTCAAAAGGAGGCCGCGGAGGCCTATTGTGGCGAGGCTTGGCCGATATTGGCCTGGGCCAGCGGATGCCGCCACTAATATCCGATGCCTGATATTTCATGCGATATAAGGATATTGTTTTGACGCTCGTGCAGTGTCCTATTACGTAACTTACGATTGCACTTAGGAATTTCAGTGGAAACGAAAATTATTCGAGTCTCAAGTTTATTCATTCATTAAGGCGCTACATTTTTTATAATATAAAGAACTTCAGTGAAATTTCACTGAAACAAACAGACCTTCGATATCTGCTTGTGTCAAGAGAACTATGAAAATAAATTCCCGATTCACATACTCAGACAACCCAAGTCCCGAATACTCCGCGATAATTAAGGCATTAGTTAGGGCTGAGTTACTTCGAATCGATTGAGTTCAATGTAAATAGAAATTTCCTTGCAGCACAAAAATTTAACAATATAAATAAAAGCATCACGGAACCAGATTTGCGCAAATGACAAATCCAACAAAATTTGGTTTAATGATATGCTTTGCATTATCAAGCAAGACAGCAGTACTCAGTCGATAGTACGTGGACCTGCATATTTTTGGCAGCTCCATTAGACTTGGATGAGAGGTAATCTTTCCGAAGCGCTCATTTGCATCCGACCCCCAAATTGAAGAAGATTGCCACGACATATCCTTGATTTTGCTTCTCTGTAGGCACCAAGCCCAGCCTTGATATTGCTTCTCTGTAGGCACCAAGCCCAGCCTTGATATTGCTTCTCTGTAGGCACCAAGCCCAGCCTTGATATTGCTTCTCTGTAGGCACCAAGTCCAGGCTTGATATTGCTCCTCTGTAGGCACCAAGCCCAGTCTTGATATTGCGTGGCAAGGAGCTGAGGGCACCAAGCCCAGCCTTGATATTGCGTGGCAGAGAGCTGGGGACTTCAAGCCCATTCATAGTCATTGAAATCTAATACTAAGTCAAATCTAAGATGTTGGGCATGTTCTATTTCTTGTTATATCAATATATTTCTAGTGATATATAATGCTGGCATTAAATTATAAAC
The DNA here is from genome assembly GCF_000764305.2 of Hyalella azteca. NCBI lineage: Eukaryota > Metazoa > Arthropoda > Malacostraca > Amphipoda > Hyalellidae > Hyalella > Hyalella azteca. The sequence continues at coordinate 19,494 of NW_025940835.1, forward strand.
AAAATAATATGAGAAATTAAATAAAAAATAACGTACTTTACATACAAGTGTAACAGGAGGAGAATTTCACACATGAGGCTCCAACCTGATTAAATTTCTGCAATATATGGGCGCCAATTACGCAGTTCTCCTGAATATCAGAGAAGAATCTTATTATTACGTTAACAATAAATAATTTTCAACAAAAGTGAAATGATTTAGCTTACCTTTAATGAAGTCGACAGCTTGTTCTAAGCCATAGGTGTCTTTATCACAGTCATCGAAGATGCGGGCCCCCACTTTCATGCCTCGGTCCAAGACACCGTTCCGGGGATCATTAATGTAGTCCAGAGTGAAGAGCATCGCCTCCAGAGCTTGTATGCCGCCCTGGGGCATCACTGGTCCACATATCATGTCCTCCTGTCGCTCATGGACCATCATGAGGCCACCCAACATCGTATCGCCGTCAATCTCCACGAAATAATTTTGCGGCCAATTTTCGTAAGTATTTGCTGTACTTGCAGAAATTGTATCGCCTATTTTCGAATTGGTAACGGCAGATGGAGAAAGAGAATTAGCGATAAGTAAAGATTGATTTTGATACAAATATGAGTGGGAAATTAGTTTTGAGTTGTGAGCAAAATCATTTTCGAAAACATCCGATTTGTAGGTTAATTCTGGCGTAGGTTGAACAAGGTGCATTTTCTTGGGACTAGCTTTTCCAATTGGGCTTAGGGAAGACTTTTCTACTTTGAAAATGCTTTTTTCATCTTGTTTTGGACGCAGTCGGTCTTGTGCAACAAAATTATAAATTTTGTTGCTCTCTGATGTGGAAACTTTCCTCATTATATTTTGATGGAGACCTCTAGATAACGCAAAGCTCACATTATCATTTGTAGATTGTTCAGAATATTCTTCTTCAGAAGTCTTCAAGGGAATGTGAACAGATTCATCGTTGTTCTCATAATAAATGCCATCGAGATTCGTGGTCAAATTTTTCAACGTCTTATTTCGGCCGAGCGAGGAAGAAATGTTCCGTATTCGCTGTTCATCATTTCCAACAGGGACATTATTTTTTTCTTCACTGAAAACTGAATCGCGATTTCCCATCTTATGCTTAGCGTGACGAATTTCCTCCCTTGCATTGGAATTTCTCAAGGAATCATCTTCAAAATGTCTAGAATTTTTTATTGTACCTTCCGAAGGCTTTATAGTGACATCTATCAAATCATAATTTTTACTTTTTCCCTTTGTTTTATACTTGAAACCAGAGTTGATTGGAATTTTTTCTTTGAAGTATGCTTGAGTATCTGTGAAAGAGCCTGTTGTAGGGACTGAACGATTAATCAAAAGTTCTGATGATATTAAAGTTTCATACCTAATAGATGGCTTTCTGTCTCCTTCAGGTTTGATTTCATTGTACTTTTCTTCGATGTTTTTCTTGCCTTTTTGCCCATGAATAGTACCTGCTGAAAGGATTGGCGCATCTTTTGCATTTTGCGCCGTTTGAGCTTTGTTATCTTTACCTTCATTCCAAGTCAGAAGTCTTTTTTTCTTCGTCCTTTGATTGAATCTTCTTTTCGAAGAATTTTTATTCCTGTGTCTAGTTTTTAGTGAACGTCTTCCATCAAATTTGAGAGACGACTCCTGATGTAAGTTTTGTGGAGGATTTTTTAGTGATAGTTTTTTCTGGACTCCGTCAACCTTATTCGCCGCAGTGTCACCGGCAGTCGTGGATTCGACGGCATCTCCGGCGTAACTAAATTGCTTGCTGTCGGCCTTGTTATTAACGACAAATCTAACACTTCCTGCTTGCCGTGGATGTTCTTTTCTTTTATCGAAACTTTTTCTATATTTGTTAGATGGTTCATAAGGTGTTGGGTTAGCGTCAAACATAAAATCACTCGACTTGTACGATTGATGGTCATTGTCATCTCCCGCATTCATGAGCAGACCGATCTCTACATTTTTTTCTAAGCGTTTCGAATGCCTCAAAGGATGCCTGGGTTGATTCCTTGCCATCATTTCCCCGTTCAATGGCGATCCGTGCATTGTTTGGAATGTCGAATCATTTTCTAGAGCAGTCGCGTCTCTAAAGATTATATCTTCTGAAATCCAATTATTTCCAGACGCAACGCTCGTCCGTGCTCGGTGCGAGTTGTTCACTCGACTGTCCGCTGGGTTAACAGAAATCTTTCTTACTTGCGGATCACTGCTCGTAATGTTGGAAGATATTATCGTGGCAATGTTGAGTACTACGCATGAGAGAAGAAAAACGTTGTACCGAACGAACATCGCATCGAATCTTTATCGATGATCTCACATAACACATTCACTACTTCGTCGCGAAACCAAAGGCACTGACAAGCGTCTGCGCTTATTTACGATTCACTTAGGGTCTTAATATTCATGACTTCGACTTCAAGGTTTCTATTTCACTATTAGGGAATTAAAACTTGATAAACACTTATTTAACTTTATTCGCGGAAAATAATCGCATTTTAACAGTCACTTTCACTTCTGACCAGTTTCATCTTCCTTCCCTGATTCCAACTCAAATTAACGATTTATCAAACGTATAATTCACGTCACCCCAGATATGTAAGCAGAGCCCATTTTCTCAAAGATTATCTGAGCATTTGAGACTTAAAGTGTAGAAAAGCGTCACCGGAATACAATTCATAATTTTCATTCTAGAATTCATCTGCAAATTGACAAAGAAAAATCCTATAGTAATAGAGAATGTAGCGCTTAAAGCAGAAAATTTTATACAATAGTGAACCACAAAGAAACAGATTTTTTAGCCTAGAAAGTAAATATTTTCACAGAATACTCAGTCCATATATTGCTAGTATATAAAATTATATTCCGATTCGAATGTATACTGTGGATGATTAATTTCAACCTGACTTAGGCATGTAAATTTTTCATTGGCAACAATTATTTTCTTTTCTGGCTTTGAAGTTACCAAAGCGGAAACTCGTAACTGGACAGACGGTCCTGATGACACATTATTATTGTTACCTCGCACAACGTATGTGTAGTTAACTCAAGCAATGTAAACATTGGTACCTAATGCAATACAAGTATTGTTATTGAAGGCAACATAAATTTTGTTATAATGGTGAGGAATGAAACTATAAACAAAAATAATTACAAAATGATGTTAACGAAATTAGGGAGATGTTTTGACTTGGAAGATATATTGTATTGGATGAATGATAATAATTTGTTTAGAGCTTTTCTCAATCTTCATTAGACGCTATGTAATAATGAAAGCAGGTAAAAATTTCTAAATACCTTATGTGAAAAAACAGTAAAATTTTCTAAGTGATGGTTTTAAGAATGTGTAATATGTTTCCTTCAGAACTATGAGGCATTCAGAAAATGATCGAGAATCAATCAAACTAAAAAGTTGAATCGATCGTTGCGTTCATTCAATTTGAAAATTGAATAAATCCAACTGCAGGAAGCCCGCAAGCTGTTCCTCTCACTTCATATATTTTACGCTCGGTTTTGTTGGAATTTCTCTTCATTAATTTTTTGCCCGTCGAACTCCTCTAGAACAAGTTTGCCCACAGGCTCCTGCTCCTGCAGATAAACTGCTGCAGCAGTCCAACAAAAAAAATCGGTTGGAGCAAACGAAGAATTTCTTAGGTCTGGGTTTGATCTAATCTTCTTGGAACATTAATGCTTCTAAGTTGAAAATTCCTTTGAAAGAAACTTTAGGAAAAATTATACAGTAGCAAACAGTTTTTAGGCGTCTTCAGTCAAATTGAAAACATATAACGTACCTAGAATATGAGTGGGAATCATAACCTAATGCACTACTGCTGGTTATGAATCTTGAGTAAGCAATCTTCTACAGCCATTTATAAACCTCGATTATTTTATCTACTACTTCCGCTCTTCATCCTGGAGTATATGATCAACTACTGCTACTCATCAACCTCGAGTATTTGCTCCTCTACTGCTACTCTTCAACCTGGAGTATTTGATCAACTACTGCCACTCTTCAACCTGGAATATTTTATCAACTACTGCCACTCAGCAACCTGGAGTATTTAATCAACTACTTCCAGTCATCAACATCGAGTATTTGATCAACTGCTGCCACTCATCAACCTCGAGTATTTGATCAACTACTTCCAGTCATCAACCTCGATTATTTGATCGACTACTGCTACTCATCAACACCGAGTATTTGATCGACTACTGCTACTCATCAACCTCGAATATTTGCTCCTCTACTGCTTACTCATCAGCATCGAGTATTTGTTCCTCTACTGCCACTCATCAATTTCGAGTATTTAATCAACCGCTGCTCTAGTACTGCACGCACGAACGGTCCATGCGTATGCTTCAAGACTGGAGGTCTTCCGTTGACTGAAATAAAACTGTTCATACCAGAAACTTTGTCTTCTGCGAGGGCGAGTGCAGGAATCCAATATTTCTTGATATGGAATTCCTACGGAATTAATCGGTGAGTACCGAGCGTGTTTTGACGCACGCTTCCCCTACCGCGTTGACTTTCGCTACTGTGAAAGATAATATAATTTAATTGCAACTTAAAATACTTTTTTAATACTAGATACGTAAAAAATTCAGCTCTAGATTCAGCTCAAACTGAAAATTCAGCTCCAGGCCAACACATTCAAAATTATAAAAATGACAAATGTAGCACTTCAAATTAATAAAGCAATCATTTGTATTCCAACCTTCTAAAAGCTATGACCTCATTTGTTCAAATAATTCATCTAAAATTTTATACATAAATAATATGTCACCAGCAGAGCGTATCGACGTGCCGCCATCCTCTTGAAGATGGCGTGTAGTAGACAAGTAGATCTGACTTACAACAACTAATGAAATTAGTCTAATGAAATTAAACTCCCAACTAAAGTAACTAATGAAACTGAACTTTCACGTACTTGTTCATCGTGGCGAGAAACTGACTTTACCACATCAGAAAAAATTAATGGCTGAGTTTGCTGAATTAGTTCTTGAATTGAGCCTGCTTAAAACTAATTATTAATCAAAGAATGCTTGATTAAAGCCTGCTTAGTTAAAGCTTGCCAAAATAAAGTCTGCTTAATTGAATCATGCTTAATTAAAACATGCTTAATTTAAGCAGGCTTAATTTAAGCAAACTTAGTTAAGGCATGTTGTCTCATCATTTTACGTGAATCTTTTCGAGGACTTTTCGAGCTTCTTAACTCTCCATCTCGGTGCGATTTTCTGTTGACGATAGCAGTATATAAGAATTTCTGGTCGAAGTGTATGTGCTAACGCATTGCAACTTTTTTTGAAATATTTTCACATATGCGACGGCTTCAAAGAAGAAAATTAATAGCGACCCATCGCCTGCTATAACCAGGGCTAGAAATTATGGGGACGTATTGATGAGCGGAAATTTCTGCCGTGAACACCAATGAAGCGAGAGGATGATAAGAGCAGATACAGGTAATCGATGGGCCAGTCAAGATTTATGTAATACGATGCAAAGAAAAGTCATTGAAATAAATCATGCATGGATGGGGCACCAAAATGAATTATGCATGGCATCGAAGTTCTACTAACGTCCAGACTCAGGTCGATCTCAACTTTAGATTTTGATATTTGAAAAACAAATAGCACTGTAGTAGCCTGAGATTCTACGAATCTCAGGTCTACTTTCTTGGTTCTCTACCGCTCTAGCGCAGTTTTCCTGAAGCCTGTTCGCAACATGTTTCAGTCTCGTACTGTCGGAGCTGAGGTGCAGACAATAATTGGCCGTCGTGATGTCAGCAGTGGCTATCGGCTCTTCAGGCCTCATGCTATTTTGTATTTGTTGACAGTCCTGTAGGCTGGGCAACATGCCCAATGTTTCTTTTGTTAGTGAGAACGAGCCCTGTCAATTGCAACCTTATTCAATCTCAGCGACTTCGAAGGTGACTGCTAGGGACCACCCCCCAGCGCCTCGATCACTGAGCGCAGTGACTCAGACAGTTCTACTTAGCAACATCGATGGCGACTGCTGGGAAACAGCCCCCATCGTCTAGACCAATCGAATGCAGTGTCTTAAAGAAAGTTACCAGCGACTTCAGCGGCGACTGCCGGGAACCAGCCCCATGTGTGTCTCGATCGCTAAGCGTGTGTCTAAGAAAGTTTATCACCGACTTCCGCGGTGACTTTTGGGAACCAGTCCCAATGACCATTGAGCGCATTGTCTAAAAAGTCCATTACCAGCGGCTACAACGGCGTCTGTGGTGAACAAGGCAAAACGACCACTGAGCGCAGTGTCCAAATAAAGTGTACTATCGGCGACTTCACTGGTTATTGTAGGGAATAAGCCACAGCACCTCGACCACTGTGTGCAGCGTCTTTAAGGTTCACGTCACGACTTGAGCAACGGACGTTTTTTATCGAAATTAGGTCCTTTCAGTTGAATTTATTTCATATATTAGTCCTTCTACTATGAATTTCAGTATTAGTTGCCTACTTTGACGTTATCTCCATGTCCTGCTCAGGCTTCTATTTTTCATTCAAAAACTGTCTGCAATCATTGGCAAATACAGTATTAGACAGCTTTTTTATTATTTCCGCTTTTATTTGAACAATTATAGGATTAGTTAATAGCTAACTAGGTAACGTGTTGCGACGCTTTCCCGCAACATCGCCTTAGTTACATATCATATCGATACAATTGGTGACTATAATTGGTACGACAAAATAATAAATGGCCCATTTTTATTTCGATAAAATCGTAATGGCAGAGTTTGGAGATGTTTCTTCCAAAATTGAGTAATTTGTGGAAGTTGCCTCATTCAAACCAGGAAACAGTCGAGTTACAGATGACCGTACCTCCGTCGCGAAGTAGATACCTGTTTGAAGCGCTTGTAAATCTACTACTACTATACTACGACTCTAATTTAAGATGCTGGACGAATGTGATATCAACAAATTGAATTTTATTTACATACTCAATAAAAATGTACCTACAAATACATGGAAATACGAATAATTCTAGAAAATAAAGATGGCTTAGACTGAAAAGGGGAGGTACGCGCGTCGATTTCTTTCGGCAAAGTTTGAAAAACTTAGATAGGAGCTTCTAGGCCCATGATGGTTGAATATAATCTTAAAAATGCGCTAAAATACAAGGAATATTAGAAATACTAATTGAAATACTATGAACTTCACGCCTTTCATGCTTTACAAATACGTAAGTATTAGAAAGATCATACTTACCATTGGTTTTTGATACCGCCCTAATATAGAGAGCTTACTTTCATATTTTGCTGCTCAAGACTACAAATACTCTAAATTTACTTAGGTGCACAACAAGCTGTTCATACTGCTGGCGATCCTCACCTCAAAAATGCTTAATATTTGAAGCTTTCCTCAAGGTTCAAAATATTCAATCTTAACTGCAAACACCACAGCTGATCCGCTGTAGAAAAATGTTGCGGAGCTCTGACACCGTCGATAAGATCTTCATATGTGGAGACAAAAGCTGGCGGAAAGATAGCCCACGCGTTTAAAATTAAAAGTTACCAAATAAACATTACTGACCCGATAAAAACTTAATTTTTTGAACCCGATGAATCAGCATCGTAACTTTCCTTGATAATTATTTCTGAATTCGGTCAGTTTAATTCATATTTCAAATTATCCGTGAAACAAATATATGAACAGCTATTCATATGAAAAGGGCTTATACTATGGAATTAATCTAATACAAATTATTTTGAAGAAAAGCTGCTGTCCTTTATTCAGTATATCATATCGTTTCCTCTAGCGTTAAATTTATTGGATACTTTTTTGTTTCGTCATGCAGGGTTTGATATGGGCGAGCACTAAAGGTAACATTTAGATTGGCGTAGTGCCGGAAAATGACTGGCATCGCAACCAATATGCAGATAATAGCAATAAGATTCTAGAATTATTGAGCTTGCGTTTACAGCCACCGGCAAATGTGAGCTGGTGATGGGGCTGGTGTAGTGTTTCAGGGCGTGGTCGCGTAACAAGAAAGCAAGTCTGTAAACACTGACGACGGTGACAGTGAGCGACGAGCCTTCAGTGGAATTGATGGTTGGAGTCGTGCAGTAATGATGCCGATAGTTAGTGGATGGACGTAAAGAGGATAACTACAAGCAATCACTTTACTCCCTAGGAAGTGATTAGAGATTCACGTAATTATAGTAGAACATTATTGTGATTTAAATTCTCAAATAATTATGTGAAGACAATCGGATGCTATTTTACCAAACATACAATTACCGCTCTTCGCGACTGCTAGAATTTGTCAAGTCCGCGGAGTTTACTCCCAATATTTAACTAACTCGCTAGATGCTTGCTGTCTTATCTAACAGTGAAACTGTAAAGATGTAAAAAAAATTATTATCAAGTTCAATAAATTTACCTAACTGTATAATGTCCCGACTGCCCTTGTATGCCTAATTTATTTTTTCTTTAGACGAAAAATGGATCATGGGCATTTTGATCGTCAAGAAATAATTTATAATAAGGATTTTGACCTGCAACTCCATATAAAATTTTTTTTACCAAATCTCAATTCTTTCCGTAATGCTTCATCAATTTTTCTCAACGTACATCCTACAGCAGCAGAACGGAAAATGAAAGTGAATAAAAACAAGCGGTAAGTTCTAATATATCATGTCTTTTCCATAGCACAGGAGTTATTAAATGGTTAAAAAACTTGAAACTGAGGAATTACTCAAATGGTGATTAGGTTTTGATAATTCTCCTAGAAAGTTGTTCAAAATAAATAAATCAGTGGGCTGTATATCCATTTGGTTATACCTACGCATACGAAGAATGTACCTAGTAGTGCATATTACTGTATAGTCAACGTTCAAGGGACGTTATATACTCACGTGCATTCCTTCAACATATGAAATTTTCGCGTCGATTAATATTATTGATGCTACAAATTGTGGCTAAGAAGCAAGTTTAGAACACCAACCGATAAATCCACTTCTCTACGTGAAGCTAAAGAAAAATATCGAAGAACGATCGAAATTTTGTAATTTTGGTCATAAAATTTGTGGACGTCGGCTTGAACGACCAGGCTAGTTTGTTGCAATTTCTGCTTATGTCTAGAAGGCCACAATAAAACAATTCTCAGGCCTGTAACTTTTCTAGCAATTAATTTTTAATTTCACGCGCAAAGGCTTTGCTTTCAGGGCATCGATATATATGCGCATGTGCCTGAAATTGGCATGGGTTTTTGCAAGTACACCGTGCGCTCTCTGCTTCTTGAAACTACGGCGCTAGCCCGGCCACTGAGAATAGCTTTGGATCGATCACATCGAAAGCATGTTTTTTCATGTCAATTCGAGCCGGGAAATAATTGCAGAGTTCGCTCGCGTTCATTCAATTTGCCACGATTGGTGAATGACATTCAGTAAGATTCTTAACCTGTATAACTACTTTCAGGGAAATTAGCGATAATTTTTCAAAATAGCGATGCACTTTTTACCCTTGTGTGAGTCATCCTGACACAGTTGGCCCGGCAAACGAACGTATCAGTGCTACGTGCCGAAAGTATGTCACAAACATAACCTATAATTTTTTCAGAGTGGGTGAAAAACTTAGAATGCTATGGTGACTGCACCGAGATGAGGGTGTCCACGACACCCGACATGTGGAAGAACGAGTGAATCTTGAGAGAACTCTAGGTGCTGCAGTATTTACCCTGTATTTCTATCATATCGGTACCCATGCATCTGTTACTACGACTATTTTCAAGCAAGCTTTCACGAAAAAAATGAGACTTAGGATGACTACCATCATTTGGAAGACTTTTAAACCCTATTGACGCATGCAAAGTAGAAATCTGTATTAGAATCCTAATATATATACGAGTTTTCTTTAATCCGTACACTAAATTGAAGTACAGAATAAATATGAAATGTGAAGAAAATTTCTAACAGATGATGCGCACAAATCTATAGATTACATCCAGTTTACTAGTTTTGTTCGCAATGCATCTAAATACAACAATATACGAATACGAAATCAGTGTAAACCTTTTAAAATGTAGTATGCCAGCATCAATTCATTAAAAAATTACCAATTAACTATAAATACTCAGTTGTAAATCAATAAAATAATAAATCAAGCAATATGTTAAATCATTAAAATGATTTTTTTACCGAATCAACGAAAAGTTGTTCGTTCAAGAGAATGACTATAAAGAATACACGTATTGTTATTACTTTCAAAAGCCGAGAAAAACTCGTGCAAAAAGTCATTTATAATTTGAAATTCTAAAGGTAAAGAAACGATCATAATGCGGCCGTCAGAAAATGGCCTTCATCAGCTAGAAGAGCCATCGCGTATTTGTATATTGAAGCACATGTCTTCAAGCTTCAGGAAAGCGATAGTCGTCGACAGGCGGCTTCAAATATTCACGAAATTTTGCTGTTACTTGCACACGGAGAACCGAGCTTCTGCGTTGATATCAAGATGCGTTAAAGAAAATAAAAATGCAGATAAAAATATTCAACAATGTGAGGCCGGTGCTGCAGAATATACTGTATGTCCCAAAATTTTTACGGGCTTCTGTAATGAAAACTTAAAACTAAATAAGCAAACAAATCTCCTCTAACAATTTAGATAAGGAATAAAATGAACAATAATCTCGAATTAATTTAAGATCTAAAACAGTGTGACACGAAGAATTTCGAAGGAAGCTTTTATCAGCCAAGAATTTGAGTCCAGGTGAAACTTCTCCGTGTCTCCCGGTGTACTTTGCACAAGGTTTTTACTGGTAAACAAACATCTTAGATTTATTAAAATGGCTGAGGTTGACTGTATAAAAGAAACTAAAACACGTTCATAGTTTAACATCTCACGCAGAATTCATACTTTCCGTTTAGTGCTGAATTTTCAATTTCAAGCACCAATTTAGTTCGTATTAAGAAGTGCATTCTTATTAACTACGTTGATTCATGTAGAAGCGAATATTTTTCTTAAGCCTATTAAATTATTGTTTTTATAATCATTACCCAAGAACACACTGTATATCAAAAATATTTCTTAACTATTAGTTAGATTTTTGATTTTCTATTACCCAAAATCTATTTCAAATTAGGCTTTTTGCTCTATAACTTTAGCAATATTAAAACATGGACATAAAATTTTTAAATTTGAATTAATGTGGCAGTTATTATGACCTATAAATAAATCAGCATCCTTTGAGCGGCTGGAAACTTGAAAATGATGGAGCGGCTAAGACAAGCTAAAACACGAAGACATTTTTAATGAAGTTAAACTTTAAGATTTTCTTAAAACGTTCTGTGTGTTAGTTCTCAAATAATTGTTTGTGGATCATATGAGAAACCATAATATATCATATGAGAAAATCTAACATAAATAACTTTTGAGTTGTGTCGTGGGTAGGGTTTACAAAAAATGAACCTCTATTTAGGAATTCCGTTCTAATTATATTGATCAATTCCGAAATGTTTCTTATCGTTGTGAGTCAAACTTAAAACGATAGTAAAATGATTTGGTATAATATTTTAGCGATCATATGTGGTGGAAGTCACCAAATGTGATTTATGATTGCAAAAAATTATTACAAATAAATAAGAATAAAACAATTATCCAAGCAATTAAAAATTCCAAGTTTTGCGAGCTCAATCAGTGCAATCAAAAATTCTCTTTAAACTCTCTATTTAAGTCTAACTTGCTCAAGGCTTGCGCTTGCCTACGGAAGTGTTCATCGTATTTTCATGAAATAAATGGGTACTTAATGTTTTTTAAACTTTATAAGTGGAATAAATTGGTATTTAATAAAAAATCACTTTAATTATTTAATTCATTTTATTTTAATCTACCAGAAATGAACATGACCAATGTCATCAATGAGCGATCCATGCCCTAAATTTCACATAGAGTCTGGAACGTGACTATTTCCTAGATTTCGCTTTGCATTAAAATATCATCGATGAACGACCAAAACGTGAAGCATTAAAAACGGACGATAACAATTCCAGAAATTTTTTTTTTTTTTCGACGAAAAACTCGTTCAAATTTGTAGCTTAGGTATCGTGTGCTGAGCGGCAAAGTTTGCTCACAGTTTAGTATAATGGGAGTCGATTTCGGTGTTCAATTCTACCGTGCATGTGCATCATGATGATAACGGCTCAACGGGAGAAGTTCTAACTCAAACAGGGACAAATTTGCAGGTTAAGCGGCGAACTTCACTCAAATGTGATACTCTTTCCAGTGCCGCGTGTGCCCAATAGCCGCGGGATTTCGAATGAAGTTATTTTTGCTGGCGAGATGTAAGAGATCAACATCGTGCGCTCGCTGACGCCGACAAAAATGATTGTTGAACGAGCAAGTAAGAAGGTGATGGCAGCCTGCTGTGACCTGCAAAACAGAAGCCTGCTGTGACCTGCAAAACAGGAGCCTGCTGTGACCTGCATAACAGGAGCCTGCTGTGACCTGCAAAACAAGAGCCTGCTGTGACCTGCAAAACAAGAGCCTGCTGTGACCTGCAACTGCAAAACAGAAGCCTGCTGTGACCTGCAAACATGAGCCTGCTGTTACCTGCAAAACAAGAGCCTGCTGTGACCTGCAAAACAGGAGCCTGCTGCGACCTGTAAAACAAAAGCCTGCTGTGACCTGTACAACATGAGCCTGCAGTGACCTGTAAAACAGGAGCCCACCGTGATCTGAAAAAACAGGAGCCAGCAGGTACCTGCAGATAAACAGCCTACAGATACTCGCAAAACAGCAGCCTACAGTGACTCGCAGACTGCATTGACCTGCAAAACAGCAGCCTGCAGTGGTCTGGACAAAAGCAGAATGCAGTGACCTGTAGAACAGTAGCCTGAAGTGACCTGCACAATAACAGTCAGACACCACTGCAGGTGTAGTGACCTACAAGAAAGTAGCCTGCAGTGACCTGCAAAACGACTGCCTGCAGTGACTTGTAGAACAGCAGCCAGATCCAACAGCAGCTGCAGTGACCTGCAGAACAGAAGCTGCAGTGACCTGCAGAACAGAAGCTGCAGTGACCTGCAGAATAGCAGCTGCAGTGACCTGCAGAACAGCAGCCTACAGCGACTTGTGTTCTGGGCTGGAGCCTCTGCTCGGACTACGCTGCCCCGATACGTAAATACGGAAACTGCAGACCGCATCACAGCTCGTCCTAGAGTCGATTGGGTTGAAGGCCTCGGAAAATGTCAGCCTGGGCATATTAGAGTAGCGCTTGAAACGCAGTGTTAACAGTTATCGTTCACGAAAATTGTTTCATAGTTTGCACTAAACGAATTAACCTCTGGATACATATATAGTCACGATTTCGTGCAATAGGAAAGTTAGTATTCGTTACTGCTGGTAATAAGAATAAATAGTTTACGAATTTCCACAATTTCAGCCTGATTGTTAGCAGATGATGTTTTTAATTCGTTGCATAGAGTAATATATGCTAAATAAATGAGTTTTTTTGTGTCACTGTCGCTCTATTCTTAAGATATTTATTTGTCATCTGGAAAATGAAGATATTTTTATATGAAAATAATAGTAAAAATTTTCACTCTAAAATCTTAGCGTTTGAAGACCCCATTTTGATTAATTCTGAAACTATAAAAAATTTCTCTTGTATATGGAAATTTATAAGAACTTTTTTTACTCCAGATAAAAATATGATACATCATCAGCTCACAGACAAAATAATAATAAAAACAGCCGTCAATAATGAAAAATTGTTTCCAGTAACGGGAAGATAGTTCTACTATGCCTTCGAACAGTTATACTCCTTACTCCCATTTATATTTTTAACAATTTAGGCAAGCAGAGAAACGTCACTTTACTATTTTTGCAACTATTTAATTTGCAACTTTTTTTAAATTTTTTACAACGTACATTTCCAATTTACTTATATTTTTTGGTGCCAAAAAAAAACTTTATTATATGAACTTTCAAAATTTTCAATGGTCGACATTGTCGCATTTAAATTCGATGGTAATGTATTCGAAGTGCCTTGATTTTAAAAGCAATTTGATTCAATCTAGGCCGTGAGCGTTCTCATGCGCAGGTAATTAATTTAAAATTAAATTTCTGCATAAACTTAAAACACAAAATATGTGTGAGACAGCTTCCTGTCGAGGTTAAAATTTTACCCGATTTAATAAAAATTGCTTCTTTAAATACTTCTCTCATCGGGCTCCAAAGCCTTCATCGAAATTCCTCCAAACTCGAAAGTGATACACAACCACCCACGTCATTAAATATTCCAAGAACCCCATTCACAATTACCTTATCAAAATTCGGAGCCCACCCAAGAACTACACTCGGCGCAAAGTTATTCTATATCTGTTTGAAAGCAGTGTCTAGTCATTATATCCTTTCCGATTTATAGTCGCCTGAGAGTATGACAAGGGTTGGCCGAGCCGCGTCATAACGATCTAGCAAACTGCCCAGAGGCTGCCCTTCGAACCCTGAGTAGAATCGGACATATAAAAGCCGATTTACATGTTTCTCGAGTCCTAGGCGGTCATAATGCAGTGTCGCGCATACCTCTTAATTTATTTAAGGTACCGGTCATCTCTCAGCAGCCGCCTTTGAATTGGCTTATTTGAAAGTGTGGTTAGCGAAGTGTGTGATGGCATCGAATTCAAGGGACTTTAGTCGCAGCATCCTCATCATCAGATAGACTTCCTCAATATATATTGATTTACTTTTTAGATTACTCTAGGTATTATAAAGCCCATCAGTGACCGCCTCATCGAATAAATCAGTTATATTGGAGAATTTTGTGGTCGTCCAGAAGGACACAGTCGAGTAGCAACGCTACGGCACACTCCGGGTTGGTTTGATCCTTCCGAATTTATCACTTTAGGCATAAAAAATCCGTTGGCTAAAATCATTATGTAAGTTTGATCAAATTATTGTTAAAGCTTTTTTATTTCAGCACATAATACCAAAATAGTAGCATATTTTTTCCTGAAAAACTGTGCATTTCCTCACGACAATGTAAATTCAACTGCTGCCTTCAATATCTAGCAGCATGCATATTTCGCACCTTCATATGAAGCCTGCCATACACAATGAAATTATTCAAATTTATCCAAATAATTTCAAGACTACGCTCATTTGACGTCACATGAAAAATATTCCATTAAATTGATCAAGTCTTCCAGCGGGCATTATTCAAAATGTCATCACGCAGCTTCCCAGCTCGCGCCACGTCAAAAATATCACAACAAAATCTCCTCCTGGTTCTCGAGGTCCAAATTATGCAGCTTTCGTCAGCACTTTACCTTACCATCAGCGTTAGCGATGCACTCCAGGATATTACAAATTATTTTAAATTTTTCTATGGCAGTACACGGTTATGCCGGTCGCCTGACGCACGTAAAAGGCAAATTTTATTACTAAATTAGCAAAGCTATTCAATGAAAGACGTATGAGAAGGCCTTAGATAATGCAGTAATAATAGCTTGGAATGAAGTTTCAGCCTTGCAAGCAGAATCACGTTCAATTTCAAATTTAGCAATTATTTTTATTTGCGCGAACATACACAAAAAAGAAAAACGTGTTTAAAAAATACAGTATGACTCAGTTCTCACTGCAGTGAGTGACAGAGAGCGCATTTTCTCAAAATCGACGAAAAGGTGAAGTCACGGACAGACGGACGGACGGACATGACAAGCACAATAGGGCTATTTTTCCCTAAATGAGAAAATGCGCTAAAAATGTGAAAGATCCAGTTCAAAATTCTTTATGAATAATGATTGAATACAAAAAAATTACCTGTCATATTGAAAATTATGATAAACAGTTGAGCCTCGACCAAAGAATTATATTGTATTCACATGTCATGATTCATGATCGTGACCTGAAATAGTAAAATCAAATAATGCTGAAAAATTAACAGCCAGAATTCCCGCATAGTAATATAAAAACATAATGTTAAGTCATGAAATGCGAGTTATAATCAAACAATATGATTTTTCAGTTTACCTATTACTATAGGTAAACTATTACAGGGAATAAATCACTTGAGATAATTATGTTTCAAGGAAATAATTAAGAGATATATGGGATGAAGATAAATATTTTTTGTAATGAAGTGCCTAATTTAATAGAGAAATTGTTATTTTCTGGAATAAATTGAAGGCTAAGAAATTTTACGATGTTGTATTAAGAAGACAACATACAAATTTGAATACCTTGTTACAAAATTATCTCTCTCTTACATTCATTCAACTTCATTACATTCAGATCAAATGTGAACATTTCGATTTACCACCAAAGTAAATGTCGATGAGCCAAGGCCATAGAATTAATTCAATTAAATAGTATTTTTAAACAGGCAGCAGTACTGTGACGCATTTCGAAATGAATACGAGTGCTCAACTATCGAAATAAGTTTTTAAAATCCTAAGAACATGTCTTCTTCGACATTTTAGAGAGCTTCAAGTTTCTACATGTTTTATCTCCAGCAATTAAATTTGCTAAATTTGCACGAAGCAAAAGTGTTGCAGGGAGAAACATAAGAGATTCTGAATGAGTTCATCCATGAACAGGTTTAACCAAAACATTCAATGTCCTTCATGTGAAACTGATGAATGACAAAAAATAATGTGAGAAAATTTTAAGCTGAAAACTGAACGAAAGAGATTGAGAGACATTGAAGAGAATAACATTGAAGATTGAATAACTGAAACTGAATCACAAACGACAATAACGAGTAAATATCTTAATTTATATATATGCCTGGCTTGAATGAATCTTTCCAAAGACTGCGACTACAGAAAATTCCTGTCATTGGCTGCGGACAATCGATGGTATATGCATTAAATAGCTGAACAGCGCTCAGTCGAGGAGCCTCGAGGCTATGATAGAAACCTTCTCCCAAATACAATTTATCTCTGCAGCATAGCCGGCAAGCTCACGCCATCGGAGGTCATCACATTCATCTTAACAATCGATCAAAGAGAGACTGCAACGTGCCGGTGCTGTCTAACATTATAGTACGAAAAATTAACCTCTTATGAATTTAAATGTCTGGCGCGAAACTTCATTCGAGTTTAAATTGATTTTACACAAGCAGTAGCATAGCTAAACGGGATGCTAGTAAAGAAATTTCATTAAAATCATGCTAAGCTTATTACACCCGTTTTCATTCTGAGTGAAATGACAAAGTACACTTATTAAACAAAAATTTTCAGAAGAATTGATTCAATCAGAGTTATAAATTTACTCACGCTCACAAAATTTGTCACGGATAGAATTCTTCAGACAATCAGATAATCTATAATCGAACTAATTCAACGGAAATGTTTATACCATCTCGCAGCTTGCATGATCAACCTGTGCGTGACCGAGGCTACAATTCACCGACGAATTCTCTGGATCCCGCCGTGCAATATCAACAGAAAGGAATAGAGATAAGATTATTGTGTGCAAGTTTACGCTCTAATTTTAGTGATGATTTTTAAAAATACATAGCATAGCATATATCACGATAAGTTCGGTTGTATATTTTACCTCGAAAAATTTACACCCATGGATATTGAGGGAGAATAATTGAACTGGTATATTTATGGAAGCACAACAAATTGAATTCAAGACAAATTTGATTCAGAGTAGATCAATCACTTCCTGAAGAATTAAATGTCTCAAAATTGAACCATCCATGTTCAATTTAAATTATTATTGGACCAATTCACGATTACACGCCTTTGTCCTGCCTCAGCTCCGAATCAATTTCGTGCTTCGAAACAAATGGACGAGACGTGAATAAATCTACGGATATCGCTGCCAATATTTAAGTATCTCCCACTGCGACCGATGCAATTGACTTTGCCTGCACAATAATGCAATGATTCTTATTTGCCCCTGAGTGGTATAGTTTAGCATCATTTATAACTGTAATGATAATAGTAGGACTGCATTAATAAAATAAAAAAGTGTATTTAAGGCACTAACATTTAAGCAAAATCAATAACGGTAAAATTTAGATTTAACCTTATTTTTCTGACATAAGAGTTTCAATCTTATTTTAAATTGTGTGAACTTTATATAAATTCAAAATAAAGTTTTAAAATCCGGAACTTTTAAATGTACAATACGGGAATTCTATTCAGAAACAATAAGGAAAATTAATCTAAGTGAGTTCCGCCACCACTGGAGGAGGCAGTGTAACTGACAGGAAGATTTTAGACTCGAAAGTTCAATTGAAAGAAATGCACTCTACTAGGGCGACCAGACTACACGCTTCACCGCACTGTACGTAAGCGGCAATTAATGACTGGTGAGTAATGCGCTTAATCTGCGCACGACATAAAACGCGTTCTGGATACGCAGTGAATAATCATAAATATAAAAAAAAAACAAAATACTGAATAAATTTAAATGATATCAATTTTGATTTGATGTATCTTATGACATCATCCGTTGCACTTACATTGAAGCAAGAAATAAATTATTAAGAGATTTTTTTCAAATGACAAATGTACCTAAAAAAAATATACAATACTGCGCAAAAAAAATAAATACAATACTGCGCAACTATATGACCATATAGAACAACTATAAAAAATAATAATTGAAATAAGATATTTATCATATCAAAACTACAGTCACCGTTATTGAACACAGGATATAAGAATTGAGTTAGGCTGAACTTCCATTAACAAAAGCAACAGAAAAGTGATAAATATCTTTTCATCTTTACTGCGGTTTCCGTCTTTTTTTTAGGATGAGATTTAAAATGAAGTTGTCTGAAGAAAACTTTACCAATAGCAACCACAACTTCAAACCTGGACAGCACAAGTGACCTCAAAAAGAAATGTGAAGTCTAACCAATTGCAATAACCCGACATTTCGCAGAAAAATTCCAGCCTGCAATAAAATGAGCTAACGAAACGAGGACATTCGATCCCACAACAGACAATGCAATACAAGCTCCTAGGACACTTAACATATTCATATCTCTGAAAATATTAAGGAGTGACGGACGCAAAAGTTACCCCAAAAATGAGTTGGACTCTCACTTGCATGAATTAACAAATGCTTTCACACGATCAGTTGAATGTAAGAAAAAATGCTAGGGAATTTTGTGTAAAATTTTAGCGGAGGCCTACGAGGAGGGGGGCGCGTCGGTTTATGCTTTGTAAATTAATTGACGAAATTTGAATCAGGCGACGCAGGATCGTCTCGAGGAGTCATCAAATAATGAAATAAACTCCGACCCAATCTTATTGGTAATTACTTACTTTAATTTAATTATTTCGTTATCCCGCTAATTTCCCATAATTGAGCTTAGTCCGAAAAACATAATTTTTCGTTTCTAATTAACAATTCATTAGTAACAGTCTGAGGACGAGAAAAGTTAGAAACGCAAATAATCTTCTCATTTGGAAGCTAGTTGAACCTGTAAAACAATTAAACGTCGATTAACAATGGATAGATAATATCTTGAAGTATGTTTTTTCAAGTATTCCAATGATGGTTCAGTGAAAGGATTAAAAGCTCAAATTCCATATTGATCGCTACATGACGGCACATTAAAAATCTTCATTAGGCAATTTAAAAGTTAGGTGATGCATGCGTGCTGCAATGAATTCAGGATTTGGAACACGCACAAGGCATTATTTCCTTTAAAAACCCATTCTCAACGCAGATACCCTAAAACTTGAACATTTCTTCAACCTCCGAACTTTAAGAATAAAATAGTAAATTACGTATTAAAAGCCCATATATTAAGATAGGCGCCGTCGCGGCAGCAGTCAATTGTAAGGTGAACGCGCTAAATTTATCACCCGCACTCACGAATAAAGTCATTGTTTCATATAATTTAAGCTCGTAAATAAGATTTAAGAATCTAGAGTATTTTTCAACATACGTCTGACAATCTCGTGAATTTTTATGTCGAAAACGCTTGATAAATTCGTTATTCGTAAATGTGAGTTTAGAAAATTTTACTTTATGAAGGTTGTGATTTTTTAGATTGGTGAACTCCAATTAAATTACATGAACAAATCAAATGTGACTTCTAATTAATATTTGCTATATACCTTCCAGGACATTTTTTGACATCCACAGTAAGTACAATAGAAGACAGAATTAATTGGCCAACGCCTCAATAAATCTAATATTAGTCGAACCCTCGACGGCAATTGCAAACTAAGTGAATTTGGTCTTCACATAAAACGTTCCTATATAAATGATGTGAATACATCATAAGTAATTTTTAACAAATAACAATAACACAATTCCACACTATTATATTCGCTAGAACCGAAGCAGATTTTTCATCTCGCAATTTAATTTCAAATTGAAGAAATATTGCGCTAACATCACACGGCAGGGACAAATGCGTCACCACACAGAAATCACGCTGGGTTGATTCGCAACTTTATAGGCCAATATTGTTTGGCCACGAGCGGCCTTGATTGGTGCATGGCCTTGTAGTGGCTGGCATGTTTGCTTCATTACAATCATCAATACCGAAATATAAGGCTAAAAAATTATTGTGTGTTTTGTTTGTGTGAAAGCTAACAAAATGAAAAATTAAGCAATACCCAAATATAAGGTTTAAAAATTATTGTGAGGTTTGCAGAGGATGAAAGTTGCATTTTTTAAAGTTTCTAACGAATGTGCAGTGTAATTTTACTGGAATTAAATATTTATTAATATATAATATTTAAGCAGTGCAAGAACTTATCGTTCAATATTGTACTGAAATTTTACCTCAGCATGATGAGCATGATGGCTCTCGATAAGAACGAATTAACATAAAGCTAAGCAAGACATCCGTGCTGCAATACTTCAATGGTGACCACCATTGGCTGTGAAGCTGGTAAGCTCTGAATTGATGTGAATTTTTCCATTTGAATTGTTTTTATGTCTGAAAATTGGGTTCAATTCTTTGAACTAGGAACGTAAATTATTTAAAGTGGCCCTCGATTTATGAAAAAATATCTATATCTATAAAACCAATATATATCTAGAGATTTTGTAAATAGGTTTATTTCTGAAGTCATGAAATAACAAAAAATTGCCAGGAATTTTAACATAACACTATTTTTCAATAATGAACACATTTTACAAAACAAATCTGTTTCAATGTAAATTAATCTCACCAAGTTAATAACGATGACAAACTATAATTCTTCATAATAAGTACGCAAATTAAATGGCAAGGCCCGAAATGTTAACTGTCTGGTTAGTGAATATAAGCCTTTACTCCCAACGATACTCTCACGCAACTGCAGGTTGTACTGAAACTTTTACAGCCTGTGACAATTGCACGGCATTTGAACTTCTCCACTTGGGTTCAATACCAGCCGAGTTTGTGGAGACGTCTTATCGAAAAAAAAGAATGAGAGGAGCCTCGTCAGGTCAGTGCCTAGAAATGGCTGGTCAAGGACGTCGTTGATTGCGTGAGTGTGCAGTAACGTCCCATAAAACTTTGTTGCTCGCGAGGAAAAACACTCGACGATGGAGGTCAGGCCAAGACACGTCATGCAAAAATTGTCCGACTGGATGAGGTGAAGCTTGCACTTCAATTCAAGCAATTTTCGTCAAACATTGAGGATATTGGAGGAATTTTTTGATAATTTGTATACGATAATCAAATTTATATACCAGTATTATTTCTTGAAAATATTACATTGGTATTATTCTTTAAAGCATTTTAATTAATTCTAAATGAAATAACTTTGCATAGAGTAAAATTTGTCATGTCAATATTTAAACACAGAAAGTTCCATTTCACTGCGATTGATTCCAAATGCTGTTTATAATTCAATGAATTTTGGTATTCGGTGAATAGCTTAATAATTACGAGGAAATAAAACGTTTATACATTTGAATAGCAGCGTCGAATAGGTTAAATCCAGGTCAAAGAAATTATATTCTGTATATTCATAATTAAAGGTAATTTCAGTCGATAATTTTGTAATATATTCTATTCAGGTAAGGATATAATTATTATTTCCAAATGTAACAGTCGAAAAGATTAAAAAAAGTATCCAATAAATTTTAGTAAAGATTAAATTATACTGTTACGTCGCAACATTTCTACACATGCAATTGATCACAGTTTCAGAATTTCGTCAATTCATTCAGTAATGTCATGTTTCACTATAGTAATTCTGCGAATTGTATCAATACACAACGTTTCCACTCATAAAATTAGTTTTCACTTCAAAATTTTTAACAGCAGCACCATGAATGATTATTGACATAGATTCAGAGGAAACAGATATGATGACTGGGCCCCGCAAGAGTCGCACCCAACCTCTGCCGCTGCCCACGATCTACTAAAGCTTCGAACCAACAACAAGCCTTTTTATTGGAGAAAAAGATTTAATTTAACGTCCGGAACACCTTTGCCATTGGCCGCCGTCGCTCGGCAAGAAATACGGCCATTCATAAAAAATCTACGGACACATGCACAGGAAACTATTAAACGAATCCCGTAGCACGAGATGTGCAAATGCAACTTAAGGAGCAGGACATGTTTGGGGAACGAATCATTGTGGTAACTGGAAAATCATAGCTAAAGACCTGCGTATCCTTCGCTCATCTGGAAAAGTTGAAGTCCAATGCCAATGGATGATGTGTTTTCCGCGGGCTGTTCTAAATTCAGGAAGCTAATCAGCTCTATGAGCCCGAAAAAGTTCCCAACCAGCCAGGCTTGACTCTTTATGAGCACTGAAAGAGAATCGAATCGATGAAACTTTTAGGTCACCAGACTGAATGCGTATACTGTATAGACGAGCATTGACACAATAAATAACTTATAACTCAGGCAACCAAAAAAATTGTTATGAGAAAATCTCAACGCGTTTAGACGTTCTCACGATCATGAATGTGCAAATAGGTGATGCTCGGTCCCCTAATCTTGGTCCCGTAGCCTCGTTAACGTGGCATCAGCCTCGTGGACTCTGTCCCTTGGTTCCGCTTCTGTCATCTCGGTCCCGTCATCTCGGTCCCGTCATCTCGGTCCCGTCATCTCGGTCCCGTCATTTCAGTCCCGTCATCTCAGTCCCGTCATCTCGGTCCCGTCATCTTGGTCCCGTCATCTCGGTCCCGTTATATCGGTCCCATCATCTCGGTCCCGTCATCTCAGTCCCGTCATCTAAATCCCGTCATCTCGGTCCCGTCGTCTCGGTCCCGCGGTCCCGTTTAATAGTATTTGTCTCGGCCGTGTCATGCCGAAATTTTCAGCGTTTCCAGAAGAACTTTTCCAGGTGGTCTTTTTTTGTGGCTGTAGGAGCGCCATTCATCTCAGGATGTTTGGCGAGCGCGCTATCCATCTTGCTGGCGTGTGGACGCTTCTTCCTTCCTGAATATCGAGGGCGTAACACGGATAAAGATTTTTAGTTACGGAGTGAGACAACGCATCCATACCGAAGATCACATCGACAGCTAAGTTGAATTTCGATTTGCATACCTGCGTTGGAGTTATTCAGACATAGAGGAATTTTTCAGCAGGATTATACGAGAAATTTCACAGAAGAGAAATTGTACTGTTTATTGAGATTATTATTATATTGTGAATTTAAGTCATTTCTTCATTCTTAATTCAGCCTTTACTGATTGGACGCTCTGGTTCAAGTTTCTGAAGACGCCCGCGGACTTCTCAAAGGCGGAACGAGTCGTGTTTTGCAGGGTCTGCGCCATAATTGATGGCTGGCAGTCAACAGCGTGTTTGCCACTAAACTTCGGCCAAGCTTCCTCTGCTGCGCCTCGCCTCGTTGATCACTAATTGCTGCTGTTGTATCATCTCAATGGGCCAGCCATAGTTCAATTAAGAAGTTTTACTCAAATTTGCATTTCTCGTCCATTTGGTCCTAGATGAATGCATATGTTTGAATTTTTTTCAATTTTGTCAATTTATTTGTTGAAGTTATTTCTTGTTTTTTCCCTTTTAATTTTGATTTTTGTGTGCGGGCATCTTCCCGCAGACCAACATATTCACTTATTTATCTACAATATCCATTTTAATTGTTAACAGCTGTAGTGAAAATGCCATAAGAGAGTAGTGAAATGCCATAAAAACATACTCTCTAAGCTAAAACATGCAACAATTTTCCATCAGAATACGGCTGACAAAATTCATTGGGTTGAAGCTGAGTATATTAGTAGCACCAGCAACCTAGTATATCACTAGCACCTATCAGTTTAATCCAGCCCATGCACCTAAAGCATGACTTAGCGCTGCAATGAGCAGGCAGCACTAGCTGACATTTTCTTTCAGCTATTAGTATAATTAACACAGTGAAAACATTTTACCTTCCCGCGGTTTAAAATTGTTGTTTTATGTCCTTGAAAAGCTCGGTGCTGAGGTAAGGAACTTTATTTACTTCATTATAATGCTTTACTTCTGTAGATTTTGCATGGTTAGTCGGAGTGCAATTTTTTCATTAGTAAATCCAAATGCAATAAATCTACATTGATTAAAATATGATCGCTATTCAGCCGCACGGTAAAATTGTTCCGTGAACAATGTGCAATAAAGCCCAGAAGCTGATATTATCTTGAACTATGTCCGGTTAGTCGATCACTTCCGTAGTTCCACTCTGCATGTCAGTCCAGGGAGCTAAATATGCACGCCACCGTTGCGTTTCAAGCTTCAATATGAAAAGGTGTGAGCCGTCCTCCTGTCTCAGAAGTGGGAGACCAGTCCTTGCCTGTCTGTTATTATTACAGTAATCCTGAACTTAACCTCATAAAATTGAGCTCTTCCTTGTAAAAATGGTAAGAAGAACTGCTTTCCAAATGTTATCATCTTGATAGATGGGTACACTAATGGTATATGTCGTGGAACTTTATAACTAGTTGCACTTTAGCCCTACGTATAACCTTGAGAAAAGAATTTTCATAGTCTCTGCATGCCTAAAGATAAATCACACAAAATAATCGTGCCATAAAATACATTAATATCAAAATCACCACACATTCTGAAGGTCGATTAACTTGGCAATCAGAAACACGCGAGCCCCGGCCTACATGCTAACGTTATCTAATGGGCAGTTCTTGTCACAAAAAGCTCGAATTAGGCCTGTGCGAAACATCGATTTCTTTATCCAACAAGTGGCTATTAAAAGTACTAGGCGATCAGCAAGGTTAGCAATCTTGTGAGGATGAGAATTTCTCTAATTCGATGTTGAGTCGTGGTACTCTTTGTCGACTCGAGTTAACAACTTACAACCATACGACACGAGCACAAACGTATGAATAGAAAATTTCAACTCATTCAGAATTTAAACACAAAAAATGCAAACGAAATTCACTTGATAATAATTGGAATATTTCGTCGTCGACCTCCACCATGAGTTTGATAACCAATCGAAGCCGTTTTAAGCATCCCTGTCACGAAGGCTTTTCTTCGATTATCTTTTTGTGCAAGAAACGTCAATTAAATTCAGCACGGAGCTTGAATCGAGCAAGTGCACCTTTTATTGACTAAATTGTACTAAATCCCTTAGCCCTGCTATTTCCGTTACACGTTGTATGTTATCTTACATTAATATACAAATAATTTTTTAGCTACGCAAATTTTATGATGTGCATTCTGGATTCAATTTTTATGCAATAACTTTTCGCTGAATGGTTTCTTCTGTTTACACAAATGAGGAAATGCATATCCAAGCGATATTCTGAAGATGATCCGCGTGTGGTTAGGCCTATATGAGTTATTGGACATTTTCAAACGCTAGCGAAGCATCTGAAATCATATTAAAAGAATTTAAGTTTTATTCAAGTAGTAAACTGTTAATACTAACATGCGAGATTTGTCGTTGAATAATTTTAATTCGGTTTTTTCACCATGAAAAATTGTTGTCTCCCTAATCATATGCCTTCCTATCTAATTTATTTAAGGCAGCTGCAAGTTAAACACATCAGCTTACGTCGGTCAAAGGTAACGTAACTTCTATCCTTGACTGACGCAGCATGAAGTTACAAATTATTGTACTATAAACCTCCTTCCGCAGCTAACGCGTTCTGCAAGGATCCTTCCGCGTAGAACATGGATACGTTTAATTTTTTCCAGTGTATCAAATAAATTTCACATCCGCTTCCAGTGTTTCTGACTTGAAAATTCTATAATACCTGAATATAATGAAACAGAAGCATGTTAATCGCAGGCCTATTAAAGTAGAGTTCAGGAAGACAGATGGGAAGTGGATCGTTGGATGGACTCCTTGCTTCTGCAAATTAACACATATTTGAACAATAATTCTAGCAACACATTAATGTCTATTATAACGCAACTATCAACTTATTCTACGCAGCTATTCTACTATTCGATGGATAACATTTTGCTCGAAACTTGAAAAAGATCCCTCCTGCAGTTGGGTCGATGATGCCAGAACATCTGGTACAAATACTCAAACATAAATCACTAAAGACACCTCATATGACCGCGTGTCGGCATTCGTGAAGAACCTCCATATCCCAGCACATAATGGTTCTCGTAAGTCATGAAGAGAAGCTTTCACTTACTTCGCATCGAGCTGTCATTTATTATGCACTTGAAATGCCTACAAATTAGGACGAGAATGAGTTATAGCTCCTGCATGTGATACACGTATTATACTGAGTGAAGCATTATTGCCCTTGGACTCATAAATGAAACTTAATTTTAAATAGGGCTCGAGGAACTCCGAACCACTATGAACTTAAAAAAACTGCATTTTAATACATTTAAGTTATCGTTGCTGGGGAACTACTTCTTAATCATTTTCTTAAACGGTCAGGAAAGGTTTTCAGTACATATAAAACACGGATTATTCACAATACATTTGGTAAAACACGTATTTACAATTGCGTTGTGCCCCTGTAGTCCACTCCAGCTAAAGTCTAAAACATGAATGACTAAAATCCTGAATGTATACAAGACCTAAATTGCGGAATTGAAAGTCTGAATGAAAATGGAAAAATTGTTGCTAAACATATGAATAAATTTATACTATTCCCTAACATCGTTAATGATTATGTGAAATAAATTTAGAATGACTGCTTGAGATTTTCGTTCTATTTTCAATTCTGAAGCAAAGTTCACAGTCGCGTGTATCATGCAATAAAGACTGACCTCGTGAAGGCGAGACGGCGGCTCATAGCAAGAGCAAGGTCACGGTGCTGCATGCCTGCTTGTATCGAGCGAGGGATGGCGGTGCAGGTCGAGCTAAATTCTTAATATGAAGGCTTCCAGCAGTTTAAATCGATCGTGCAGAGTGACATAAGGAACTTTATGGCTCATGAATGTCGTTTTATAACGGCACCAGATGCTGGACAAAACTCGTGATTGGATTTTGCGACATCGCTGCAGTAAGCACTACAACTAAAATTACCGATCCAATCTTCTCCTGGCTGTTACATTTTAAATATAACGCCAATATGGAATTCTATCGATTCTGACATTTGCGAATTGAGAGAAGACAGGTACACAATAGGTATGCGGTCGTTCTAGTTATTTTATATATATTTGATACAATTTTGGATTTTGTGTGTGCTTGACGCCCGGTAACATAAAAATATAAGGACTGTTTGATGAACGCTTATCTTCGATGCTTATCGTGTTGAGATATTACCAGACCTAATTTTTTTGCGGGAAAATACGAAAAGATCGGAGAAAAGGGAGTGAAGAATTCGATCAAAAATTCAATTTTGTTTTGCAATTGGTTAAAATAATTATAGCTTAAAAGATGAAAATTAATTTTTTAAAGATTTTGAAATCAAACTAAAATGTTCGTCGTTTAATTAGAATTCATAAGCTCTATTCCTATTTATCGGATTAGATATCATTGGAATGACGGGAATTGGATTCCAAAATTGCCCGGAATTATAACGCACAAGAAACGAAGGTCAAACATTCTCGTATAGGAAGGATATAACGAAATAATTTAACTAGTCGCGTTGAGAATGTTTTGAACCTAAATCTAAGAAATTCAATGTCATGTTTTAATGTCATTGAAAAATTCATACATGCAAAAAAAATTGTGATTTGCAGTCACGATTACAAGGGCCGGAGAGCAACGTCGCAAAGCAGAGTGTTTGATTTTGTAAAGAAATGCAAATGCAATTTTTGCGGGATGCTTCGAATGTGGGACAATTCTCCCATCGATTTCATGTACTGACGACGACGCTGCCGAAGTCGTTTGCCGAATTTCTGCTCTAGACATTCGTTTTTCACTTATTTTTATAAATAAACCATTCATCTCTATTGATAAGCAAAAAATTGTGATTTCAATACCCTCAAAGTTAAATTCGTCATATTATATGCATAACCATTCCTTTTACGAAGTAATCAATAAATTACAAATCTAAAATGCGATTGAGGAGCAACCCTAGTTCCGGTAGAATGACAGCATTCAGCGATGAATTTATTACCAAGTCATCAATGTTATTACTCATCGAGGATGGTATTACTCACAGTTCGAGTACGGATGGTGTAGAGTCGTGCGAGAAACGCTCTTTGTTGTTGGCTTATCAACTGATAGTGGAGCGCGCCGCAGTTAACGCTATGATAGTTCGATGATAAGCGCTGATAAAGACACAAGTAAGCCTTCAGGACCCTACAGCTCACGGATGTGGACCCAGTCTTATCTCGAACTTTGTTCAAGCAGGAATGTTCTTGAGGAGCTCTCGTTAAGTTTCCTACAATAACGGACAGCAAAATTAATTTCAATTCTTAAAGCCGGGCCGTAACCACATTATACTTTTTAATTTCAAGGAAAAATAACAGAGCCATTACTTTACCACGAGGATAAAATTTCTGCCATTAGTTGTATAGGATTTAGTAGCTCATTCTTAAGTTAAGCTTCAAACCAATTTACAACCTTTTAGAATACATCTAGAGGCCAGCTTTTACATCATATAATTTTGGGTGAGTTAATTAACATTGTGTTTGTTCACGCCAGTGACTTTGGTTACTAAACAATTCATGAGCAATCATTGGATGGCCAAGCGAGTGAAATAGTTTCAGCTTTTTGTTTTAGCCATTTCTTTTGAACAGAATGATCAGAGCCACAGTTGCGCTGCATGAAAATTAAAAAAAAAGGAAAAGATTTAAAACAATCGTTCTAAATTAAATTCATACATTTCGAACTTGAAAATTTTCCTTTATTTTCCATTTATTCTCTTTCTCTTTTACTCATTAAATATTGCAATTTTTTGCGTAGCAAAGTAATGATGATGAGTCTCTCTTCAAAATAAAGTTTCTCATACTTCTAATATCTCTTGAATAAGAGAAATTAGTGGGCATGTCAGTCTTGAATAAAACTGAATGCAATTCATTGAAATTGCTTTAAATCTCACTCCTAGCTTCATTAGTTTTGGACAAAGATGAAATGATTCGAGAAGCGCATTCCCAGTTCTATTACCGTCGCGTCACACGTGATCTGCGGGCAAATTTTCGATGAGCTTTGCGCTTCTGGTGACTTAAGATTCCTTGTCCACGATAGCTTGCTCATCGAAGCGAGAAATTGAGCGCGAGCGGAATTTCTGCCAGAACTTGTGAGAGAAATCGAGACTTTCTGATTTCTAATTACTGTAATTTTTTCAGTCAATATGTTTAAATAATTTTCATGTATACGTTTACGGAACTAACATTGCAATTGTTTACACGTCACGCCCACCAATATTGCCAGCCTATAAAACAAATTCGTGGAATCCCAAATACTGGATTATTGAAGTTAAAAATATTTTACCGGATTTTAAACTTTCCCCTCCAGTTATAAATTACATGAGTAAAGTTGTCATTACTGTTGTGTACCCAAATATATTTTCTAAAATTTCAAACTGTTTGTGAATTGGCCAAGATCATTTAGTAATTAATAATTGAATTGCAGAATTATAATTGAAGAACCCTGTAAAGCACTCAACCATTCTTCCCTATCACCAAGTTCCACGTCAAAAACACTCGCTCGCAGGGATTTTCTTCAATTATTTCAATTGGGAAAAATACGGGGTGTATTTTTTTAGTACAGGTGATACACTAAAAAATTTTCATTTCCATTGTGTAAGTTCATTAATTTGGCAGGGAAGAATGTCGCCACGACCAAGTACGTCGTTTTACGCGATAATTTATTCATGAAATACGCTCATTTGCTATATTATTCTCACATTTATTATCAGACTCGAATAACCAAGTCATTGGAGCATCTTCGCTTGGAATTAAAAAGCAAATTATGAGTTTAAAATGTTTAGCCAAGGCGTATTGTGCGTGAAAGTCTAGTTTACGAATTAAAAATTGCGTCAGTCATCCCTCCAAGCGATCGTTTTTTAACATACTTAATATTGCACACAGAAAGTGGGGTGACATATTTTCTATAGATAACTAAATAATAATAACTTCACAAACGTCGCATAGTCGCATCCTGACTCTGCGTTTAACGAGTTATATAATGATACAATATAATATAGCGGTTACAGCGTTTATTAGGCCGTAGGTCTGTCGCAGATTCTTAACATCGCTGAACATGATTCTTAGTTTGTTACGATCTCGAACACGCAACTTACTGCTCCAATTCTGCTTTGCTACCGTCCGGCATCCTTGCCGATTTGACCAGAACTGTCACAGGTAGCTGGGATCGAACCTGCATGCACCTCTCTGCTCCTATCTTGTTGCTCTGAATTGTAACCACAGGGCCGCCTTGGTGTCACCACTTATATGTCATTGCCGAAAATTTTCAAATACCTTGTCGTAATTTTCAACTTGCGGTAATGTAACCAAAGTACTGAAGCAAGAAGAGCATTTTTTACGCAAGACAATCGCATATTTTCTATTTTAAAATCACATTTCGATTGGGTCTACAAGAGGCTTCTGGCTTTTCTACCAGGAATGTAGCAATGATATTCTACACGTGGCTTGAGGTTTGGTGAGAAATTGTTAGGTAGAATTACACTGTCTACTGCTACGAAGTTTTCCGTCAGAATATTAAATCCGGTAATTCGTCATGCGTGAAAAATATTTCGAATTTTTTTTACAACATTTAACGATGCGCTCTGCGGGGTTGAAAAACTGTAGAAAATCTTTTATTCCAGCTGAAAACATATTTTCATTGCATTGAAATTTCACAATCATGTCTGGATATTTGCGTACTACATCGTCATCTTGCGCATTTTTTTTACAACACTTCTCTTTAACTTCACTTCTTGTTTGTCTGTTAGTGTGTCTGTCTGCTACAAATCTTGTAATCGAAATTTAACACACTTCTAGTTATCCTATCGATATGAAATTTTGCACACTTGCGTTAAGTTGGAGACAATGCATGAATCAAATGACAAAATGAATAATTTTAAGAACAAAAAAATTATCAATATTAAAAAAACTGAAAAAATAATTTTGTCAGTTGCAAATCTTGTAATTGATATTTGACACACTTTTACCTGTCCAATTGATATGAAATTTTGCACAATTGTGTGAAATTGGAGGCAATGCATGAATCAATTAACAGAATGAATAATTTTGAAAAAAAAATTATATATTAAAAAAATTGAAATTTTAATTTTTTAATATTCGAAAATAAAATTAGAAATTCATTGTACATCTGTAACATTGGAATCACTGGATTCTTTAGAAGTGTTGTCTTTAAAATGTAATTTTTAGCGTGTATTATTATTTCTTCGCTCAAATTATGTAGAACTGTAATCGGAAAATCTTTCCCCTTTATAATCTCTACAGTAAATGTTCCAATATACCTCTTCAACTTGACGCTCTTCTTTACTAATTATGCAGCCAGATCTGAAGTTAAAGTGTAGTCATGTTTTCTTTACAGACCGGACATCAGTCACTATGCCTGGCTCCGGATCTCCAAGCACTCCGCGAGGCCGGAGAAGCAATCGAGTCCTCATCCCTACAACCGCTGCGTCCCCGCCATCTGTCACTGAAGAAGTCTTCGTACCTCGTCGCCGTAGCTTCGGCATTATCATCAAGCCTTTCGATCCACAGCGGAGCCCCGCGCGTGCAAGAAAGTCATTGTCTAAATCGAGGTCAGGTTCCCTATCGAGATCTCAATCCAGAGATCGACTTAACATTCCTTCGAGGAATGGCAGCCGCACATCTAGCGTTTGTTCCTCCTCGTCTAAGATAAACCGAAGAAAAAGTGTGAGTATGGGAGACCTTGATTTCGATGATGAGTTTGTTGCTCTTGACAATGAGATATACCAAGAACAACGTTCTAGAAAGAGAGAAAAAAGTACCGATCAGCTTAGCAACAGAGCACCAAAAAGATACAAATCCACGGACGCTGTTTGCAGCTCTTCAAGTTCCATTGACGACGATTCTACCGACACGAGAGTAACAAACTTACCTTCTACCACTCATCGTCAGCGATCGCATGAATTCTCACTCAATGCATCAGAGGAACGTCAGAATCAATCAGTCAACACACGCAGTAGAGGTACTAGTGAAAGTACAGCCGAAGCCTCATTTAAAATCGAGCCTAAGAAAAATGGGGCATTTGCTGGTTCCTCCGTGAAATCCACTGAAAACAATAACAGCAGCCGGCATGGTAACGTTGGAAATTCTGATATGTCAGATGCTAAATTCGTCCGAAGAGAGTCAGAGTGGGAGCAACTGCTGACCATCAGTCAAAAGACCCAGAATCAAGTCACTAAGAAACCCATGCAATTCATTAGTGTCCCACACCAAGCACGAAAAGCATTGGATGATTCTGCAAGCACAGTCCCAGCGTTTGATTCATCTGATGACGGAACTGATCTAGATGATCAACCATGGAAAAGACCGACCGAAACTTTAGCCCAACACACCAGCATGCCTCGAGATATGCATAACTCAAAAGTGAACGGCAAGCCGATAACTAATTTTGAAACAGCGCCAAGTCACAAATGGATCAATGAAACCGGAACGTACATGAATGCAGAAGAGAGACAACCATTGTTACCTTTAAAATCTCCTCCTGAACGACCTCCAAAAATTTTCAGCCCCCCTCCACTTCCTCCTAAAAACATCCCAGTCCAAAATTCACCACGTTCGAAAGCGGATCCACAACATATTATTCCCCTGTCTCAAGGATCTCCGCTCTCCACCCAAAATTTCCAATCAAACATGAATTTAGGAAGCTGTCAAGGTGGATCACTATGTACTTGTGGTGGCTCTCAAGGATTACCTGCCGCTCCTAACGTCAGTCATCACACAAATGGACAGCAAAGCTGCAACATCCATCAGCCAATGATGAATAGCTGTCACTGTCAAACTGGTCTCGTCTTTGGCCAAAACTTTTCCTCATCTCATGCACCCCAACCACAAGGGTGGCAGAATCAGGTCTGCACTGGAGTCCAATGCGGCCATGCTCATGACCAGCATCTGTCATTCTCTCACGGGATCAGTCAAAATGGCTTCACGGAAAGTGGTACTGATGTGCATAGAACAGCCCCATCCTGGAATTCACATCATGTAAATCAGAACAGAGGCTTTGACAGTCATGAAATGCGAGAATTCCGTCAACCGCTTCATGAAGGAAAATCTCCTATTCATAACTCAGAACTTGCAAATTCACGCCGACAATTCAAATCAACCGTAAATCTCAGAAGCGATGAACTTTCTTCTGATAAGGAGAATGCGAAGGTACGAAATCAATCAAAAATGCACAAAGCCAAATCTACTGATGCCCTCACAATAGTTGGCACAACCAGAGAAGAACCAGAAGTAGAGAATTTAGAAATAATGCCGGGAAAAATGAAGAAGATGAAATCGACAATCGTTCTAGACGATTTGACTTTTGCTGATAAAAAAGTAGTGCCAGACGATCCGCTGCCCACTCTGTCTCAAGATCCGAAGCGGGGTAAGTTAGAGATGTGGAGTGGTCTTTTGCAACTTCTTACGATCTGCGCATGTCTGCTCACAACCGTGCCTATGGCAATCGTGAGCCGAAATTGGGACTGGCACGCTGACAAATGTCCATTGTATGTGGAATCCAACCTCCAACATGACAGACTGTGGGGCAACCCAAGCATGATTCCGTGTTACTTGTCTGCATATCTACCAGTCATCATAATGGCGATAGCCCTCACGCTCGTTTTTATCCATGGAGGGCTGTTGTTTTACTGGCGGTCAAAACGCAAAAGCTCCAGTTTTTACACGAGACGATCGTTCAGCATTAGCTTGCTGTTTTTCAACTTGGTCTCGTTTGCAATAGCCCTGGCTGTCGCTTGCATGTTGACAGATGGCCTCCGTCAAACTTGTCTGTCATTCCAGTTCATTTCTGACATTGACTACAGGCCCCCGAACTGCCAAACTGGCTTTAACGGCCTCGATTTGAACTACAACATTGAAGGAACATTTTACTTCATTATATTCGCAATGATTGGCGCTTGGTTAGCCGTCACATTCACCTTGATATCCTTCGTCTTGTATCTCGTACGCGCAGAAGTTTGCCAGTGTTCGGTGGGCGGAACTAGGAGCAAATCTAGTGCTGTGAGACAGCCGTGACGAGAACCTGCTTCATCACATTTTTCACTCTGCACTGCCGCAATAATACGAATGATTTAAAGAATAATATGAATCATAATATACATAGCATGATATGTCATAATACGTTTATAAACTACACTGGGCATTGCCTCCCAAAACAGTTGAACGAGAGAATAGTATGTAGGATAGAGTTTTCAGATGTTGAGCAAGAGTCGTTATTTTCCGACATGCCCTGTAATTTGAATGAACTTGAAGAAGCTGCGATGTGTAATTCCTTATGATAAACAAATAACAGTAAAAATCGAGGCTGGCACCGGCAAGAATATTTTTGAGGTGAAATATTCTGATATGCTCGAATTTCACAACAATTCTCCAGCAGTCAAGAGTTACAACGCTAGCTTCCTTACAATAATCCCATTTAAATGTAATTACACATTTAGTTGTCAATACGTTTATAATCTAATGATAAAATTTCTAGATAAGGATGTTGCTTCACTAATATGGTATCGTGCGAAAATAATATAATAATAATTACAAATGAAATAACCAGTTTCATTTCAACATATTCTGATTAAACCGAGGTCACGTGCAATTGTACGGCTAAAAACATTCAGGTACTGAGCATAAGGAAATTTTTCTGTGCATGAAAAGTTTGTAAATTAATAAGATACCCGTCATCTCAATCTGAAGGTTATATTTTATTGAGGCAGATTGAAAATCACAATAATATTATTTTGCAATTTGTAATTATTTTACAGACTTTGCGAATATTTCTCATTATATCAATTTTGTACATGATTCACGTTTCCCATGATTTTTTAGTTGTAGTCAATAAGTTGATTGTGATGTACATGAAGGACTTTTTTAGATTCAATTAATTTATACATATACTTCAATTTATTTTATAAAATTAAACGTTGAAAAACGTGTTTACCTGTTTTCCATACCTCTGCTTGAGTTCCGTATAGCGATTCGATTAATAAAAATTCTATTTCAATGTAACAGTCAGAATGAGTCCCATGCACACCGGCGAACAACACGCAAACTTTTCACATTTGAAGTTTCATACTTGATAAATATCTATAGTAAACTTTACAGTCTTTTTGGTCTTCCATTTTACTGATCAGTTGGTAAAAATCTGTCAGCTTGTGCATTTCATTCACAAGCGTCACACATTTAGGACACTCATCCGTATTTTGGTACACTCCACTCGTTCGCCACAGTTTCTCAGTGCTTTTTGTTTGAGAAGATCTCAAAAGTATCATTTTATTAATGTAGACTCTCATGTTGTTTGACGAATATCACATTTTGTGTATAATAATGCCCTCTACATGCCTCTGTAAAATGCCTATTGTAGAACTTGCATTATGACAATAAACGGACGAGACAACAAAGCGATCCTAGTGGCGAGCTTGCATTGCAGGCGATTTTTGTATCGCCTACTTAACATAACATAACATAGTGATGTCGGCTCTGAAGTGTAGGCCTGATGTGGCCTGTCGCCGATTCTTTTCCATTTCGTGTCTTGTTCATAGATCTAAACTCGTGTCATTTGACCGGATCTTTTCATGACTGGCGATAGTTTGAAGAAGCTACTAGACTTCCACCGGGTTCGATAAGGAGCTAGGCATTTCAAATCTGAACATATATTTTTCCATATTTTTTTTTTCACTTAATTGAAAATTCCGACAACACACACCGGGAAGTTTTCTAAATATATATTATATATTCTAAATTTGTTCATGATCCGAGATTTTATTAACATTGAACAGCGAATTAATTAGAACGAAGATGCATACGATGAAATCGCCGATATAATCTCGATGTTTCGGTAAATGGGTAAAGGACAACGTAAACGGGACAAGCAAAAAGATTTATTGGAAAATTCTGTCAATATTATAGCAATTCACATGATATTACAATAAAGCTGTAATACATGTATTAATGTAATGTGCGATCATTCGTTATATAATACCCATATATTTTTAAGAGAAAATTTTTACTTATAACTTGCGCATGTCTCACATATACGCATATATTTC
The DNA here is from genome assembly GCF_000764305.2 of Hyalella azteca. Taxonomy (NCBI): domain Eukaryota; kingdom Metazoa; phylum Arthropoda; class Malacostraca; order Amphipoda; family Hyalellidae; genus Hyalella; species Hyalella azteca. The sequence continues at coordinate 55,938 of NW_025940835.1, forward strand.
ACCTGCGCATATCTCAAATTGCGCACGGACCACATGGATGGCGTTTTTACGAAACTAATGAGACGGCCGTGTTTAGGCCATTGCCAATAAAACCGCACTGATTTATTACCCCATGCCTACAACCGTCACCGAGAGCGCCTCGTATATACCTCACCGGTGCTGCCAGCTGCCGCAGTAGCCGTGACACGTCTCGATGTGGCGACGATTCAACCCAAAAATTGGAGTACTAACAGCTGTCCAAATTGGTATTTCCGGCACTACCCCGCGCTGTGGCAGCGAACACGCGCCGAATATCGGCAAGTGGCCGTCATTAATGCTGGCGTCAATTTTCAACAGGAGTGACCAGTGGTTAGTCAAGAACCCCTGCGTAAGAAATAAACTGTTTTCACTGATGTTTAAGTAAAATTAGCTAATGAGTAGTGTAAACTTGAAGTTGAACAACGTAATTTTAATGAAAAAATAGCATCAGTCGTTCACAAGTACAAAGCTGAGAACGAATGAAACGCACTTTTCTACGGCAGTATACAAACTCCATCTTAAAATAAGAACTTTCGATGAACAATGAAGACATTGACTTGACGAAAATAGAAGTAAAAAATTACACACCTACGACAAAAACCTAATCGTTGCACTTCAATAAGGTACATGAAAAGTTACGAGAGCAGAAAAAGCTTGTTACAGACAACAAATGTTCTCGACAAAGACTTGCTACCTATGGAGGCTCGTCACTGGCATGAAGCTACGGGCACTACTGGTCGGATATGTCGACGGTGCCATTTGAGACGCGAGTTTTGAGTCTTAGCTCCTCTGGGGTATGCCGCACGACTTCACCGAATCGTTGGCGGGCCACGGGGCAACCGGGGCCCCAGCTGTGATGGGGTTTTAGGAAGTCGCGTACCCTCTGGTGATAGGGAGGAATACGATGACGGGATGAGTATGAGAAGGTTTTTATTTATAGTTGAAATTTGCGCTTACATTATCAAGATGAAAGAAATCAATGCGGCTGCTGTGAAAAATTTCGCTAAGTTTTGTTAGTGAGAACGCAAAATTGATTGACATAAACAACTTCAATTATATATTGGCAAAGAATTTGAATATAATGATGCAATGTAAATAGTGTTAAAAATTTAAACTCGTAAGCTCAAAAATCTATCTGGAGTGTTTGTATCATTTAAGAAAAATAGAAGTAAAGTATGTTAGCATGGTAGCTGAGAGAGAGATGGTATATAGCTGTAAATGCGGCACCAAAGCAAGTGTAGCGCTGTAGCGCAATATTCCTTAAAATGTGGTAGAATACTCAGACACGAGCGGGCCTCTAGCAACAAAACGAATATGAGGAACATGAAAATCAGGCATCGAAGTCGAGTTGTAACCGGAGCTGCTTGATTATCGTGGCTCGATCTACGAAGCTCTGTGTGAGACGTCGGTCCAACCCATTTAATATTAATCCTTTTCTATGTCGAACGGAGGAAGTCGTAAAAACTTTTTAACCCGTTGCTTCATGAAAGACGGTGAACATCGTTTATACTAATTTAACCTCGATTCTTCATACCAGACCGTTTGTGTCAATGTACATCCTTCAACCATTCACATTTCATTCCCCATATTTTTCTCACGCCATGTCCCGTCATCAAACCTAATAGACATTCATCATTCCACTCTCATTTTTACAATACTTTTCTTTAACTTCACTTCTTGTTTGTTTGTCTGCTACAAATCTTATAATCGATATTTAACACACAGACCTGTTCAATTGATCTGAAATTTTCACACTTGCATAAAGTCGGAGGCAATGCATGAATCAATTGAAAGAATATATAATTTTAAAAATTTAAAATATTTTTTAATTTAGAAAAATTAAAAAAATAATTTTGTTTTCTATGAATCTTATAATCGATATTCAACACACTTCTACCTGTCCAATCGATCTGAAATTTTGCACATTTGCGTAAAGTCGGAGACAATGCATGAATCAATTGACACAATAAATAATTTTGAAAATTTAAATTCTTTCATATGTTAAAAGAAAATTTAAAAATTACTTTTTTTAATCTATGGAATCAAAATTAGAAATTCGTTGTAGATGTGCAACATCAGGAACACTGTATTCTTTAGGAGTATTGTCTTTAATAAATAATTTTTAAACGCATATTTTTTATCAATCAACTTAATGCGAGCTCTTAAGACACACACTGCCAGCCATACTTCAGGAAATACTTGAAGCCACTAATGACCTCGTTTATATTAGCTTACTGGCCCATGAAACTAATGGTGGCCAGTCGTGGAACTCATGCAGTACTGGCTGCCACATTTGGACCCGTGAACGAGCAACAATAGATATAGCTGATGCTATAAAATTTACCGAATAACTACGATACGCGATTAATTTAAGTGTTCCAAACAACGGGACTCATCCCGCTTCATACATCCGGGACTCAAGTTTGAAATTCAGGGACTCAATTATCATCCCGTTACATTACTTTATTCTTAAACAATTTTTAACCTATGTCTCGTATTTTACGACATATTTATCGTCTGGTCCCGTTCATTTCGAGAAACTATTCCAAGACGATCGAGTCTAGACGAGTTTCGGGATCGTAACATTAACATTATTAACTTAATAGACTCCATACGCATTAGTAGAACCGTCACTTCACTTGTTGTTTTGATTCTCCTTAAAAGGAAAAGAATTTATTAATCATTTTACATAATTTTATTACAGATCAAACAAAAAGAAGTTTGATCTACATCCGTTCACAAATCACATTTCCTGAAATCAAAAATTTATTCTGAAAGGTTATTGATGCTCCCCGGCTCATCAGTACTTTCCTCCGCGTGTGGCGCCGTTCATTGTGAAGAAGTTAAACTTCCTGCACCAACAATCAAGCTCCTCCGACTTTGTTGTGCTCGAGGAGCCCGCTTTGCAGGATGATTCCTCAGAGTCGCTCTGAGTACAAGTGCTTGCAGTTTTTGTACACGCGCAGTAGTCCGTTGAACCTCGGCTTGCGGTTGCTGAACTAAATTCAGAGTTGCTTCTTTCTGAGGTCGAAATGGCTGTGCCAGAGCTCTGGCTTGTCGTTGAACTCGAGTCTGTAGTCTGACTGCTGGACGAAAAGGTGGAATCTGTGTCACCAGCCATGCTCTTGCTCGATGAATTACTTGATGTTGAAGTTGTTCCCGTAACTGATCTCGATTTCGGAGCAGTTCTTTGAGACGAACCATTTTCCGTCGTCGATCGAGTCGGTTTATCTGACGAGTCGCTCTAGACCTCTTTCCTACTGGAGCCTGAAGATTTTTTGGTCTCAGAAGAGCATGAGCTACGCTTCATCGCGCTCTTCGTATCGTCAGACTCAGTAGACTCGTGCAGCCGAGAGCTACAATTCTTTGTGCGTTCTGATCTATTCCTGATTTTTCTGTTACGTGATGCTGAATTCAGTTTCTTTGATTTGTCACAGGAGTCTGCTGAGGATTAGCTTTGGCGTTTCGAGGAAACGTTACTTCTCGAACTTGATTTACAATTTGAAGAGGCTCCCGTGCTTGAGTTAGTTCCCTGGTCATCAGTGGACTTGCAAACTGTCGAAGAACTTTTATCTTCAGACCGAGTCGAGTTGCATGGACTCTCCTATACTGATGTAGATTTGCTTCTTGAAGATTTACATTGCGTGTTGCCCGACGAAACGCTGGACTTCGGCTCAGAAGTGCATGCTTTGCTGCTAGAAGAAGATGCTCTTGAATAAGTCTAGGACAAGCAACTGCATTCGCTTTTTGATGGAGCGCAGGTTGAGCTTTCTGAACTTTTCTTACTTCTCGTTGAGCTTGGACACGACTTCGTTTCAGATTTGGTTGAGCAAATTTCGTACCTTTCCGAGGTAGGCTTCCTAGAAGAGCAACGCTGCCTTGCACGAACTGAGGTTTCGCTAGAGGTTGAGCAACGGTCTGATTCATCCTCAGTTGAACTAATACACTTCAAGCTTCGATTCTTACAGCTGATGCTTGAAGACTTAGTCTCGGATCTCAATTTTCCAGAGGCAGCACTGCACACGTTACAAGACCGACTCATGTCGCTTTCATCTTCTTGAGAACTTGAACGAGATGAAAAAGAGGTGCTTTCTTGGCAGGAATCTTCGGATAGGCAGCAACTTTGTTTCATGCATTCGCAGCAGTCATTCGTACTGCTTGCCTCAGTGCCGCAACTATCGTCTTAGGTCGCCATGGAAGGTTCTTCACAACATGCGCTTCCAAGCCTCCAATTCCTCTGGGCACGTCCAAGGTTTCGAAGAACTTAGCTTGTTGGTTTTCGGCTTTCCATGTTTATGAGTCGATCTTCAATTCGCATGTAAGATTTTCGCGGTCAATTTTCGAACTGTTCTGAAACTCGAACTATATACTGCTTTGTATTGTTGATACCGCCGCTATAAATGTCAAATTTGTTATATTTTTTAAATTTTATGATTATAATCTTTGCAATGTTTATTTTTTTTCCGGATGCAGAGTGCATTATTTGGCAAAAAATTGAACTCGAATAATTATATTCTTCATTCTGTCGTGCATTCTTCAATTGACTAATTGCTAATTTTCCTATCCAATTGTTGATCGAAAATCGTTGCCAGAGTTCAATATTTCCGGGTCAAACGGTGGATTTCAGATATCGCCTTTATTTAATTGTTGAGGTTCAACTCCTCAATTTAGTGAAATCACAAAAAAGTGCGACAAGCAGGCTCGGATTGTTGAAAATTTACTACCAGGATGCTTAATTTTTATTGAAGTATATGGCCGTATTACTTGCGTAGGAGGAATGTGCCTCGAGATAGTTACAAAGGTGACTTTTCTCATGTAGTCAACTCTAGGCTGTAAATGTTCGTTTGTTATTGTGTAATGGTACTGATAAGGGTTTATTCCATTATGCATAGTTTCCAGTAGAAATTCTTCTTTGTGTTTTTTTTAGAATATGCCGTGTCTTCGCTCCATAATGCAGTTGTGATCAAACTAGGCGCCGAGATGGTTTTTTCCGTGGTTGATATATGTTCAAATTGATGGTTGATGTGGTAGATGTTATGATTGATTGAGAGAACCATTGGTCGCCAATTTTGAGCCTGCAGTCATACTTCTACACGTGTGCTAATGAACAGCCGGTAATTGACAATCAAATTATTCTAGGTAACAATTTTGTTAAAACACTTCGATTATTTCCGATAAACTATCCTACATTTTCCCACGTCTTCTTTCATAGCACGAAAAATGTTACATGTACGCATGCTAAGCGCTTAGTTGTTAGAGTCTGTTTCTCGACTCAAAATATTTGCTTGTTTTTCCTCCGTTCATTTTTTACTTGCACTATTAATATTTTAATGAAAAATATGTCCTGCACATTGGAATGAAAAATATGTTCTGCGTATCTGAAGTCGGTTTATGGGTATGCGATTGCGCCATCAGCATAATTTAAACACTTGAATCAATGTTGAACAATATCTCGTTAAACACTTTAGCCAAGATCGACACTTGTGGCACATGTAGATTGTTTTGACACGTGCGATGCGATTGATTGACACCTGCGAGTCTATTGGAAAAAGCTGTTTTATCATAATGCTATTTTCATGATCTAATTTAGTTCATCGACACTAATGAGCCAGTACTTACTAATGTCCTGTTTCAACTGTTTAAATTTCCGTCTCATGAATTTATTTTCCTCTTTTCTAAAGTAATAAAATAAAAAAACTCTTCCTCAGAAGACTTTCCATATGAATGAAAGCTATGGAGGAGGAGAGCTAAGGATGATTAAATACAAATAATTAAAAGACTCATTCTACTTAACGTGGAAAGAAATTTATTTGATAAAATGAGTGATAAAATAGCGGGTGCCTTGCTTTATCACGGGATAAATTGCGGAAATCGTCGTCCGACGATCTCACTATCGCTAATTTAAAGTTAATGCACAAGTTGAAATCTAAACCAGTTAAATATCGAGGTAGATAAAACATAGGGATCTTCATTTCAAAATTAGCAGCTAATTCTTATCTTCATCCATATCTGCCATGCATGATTCATAACAAGCGTTGATATGAATATGAAAACAGAATTTCCAATGAGCCCGAGAGGAGTTAATTTGCCCATTTTTTCCCCTCTCAGCGCTGAATTACGAGTATTTGCTCTACATCCTTCCAGACTCAAAGACCCGGTCGGCCACTGCGCTACTCAGGTGACAGGCGTGCAAATAAAATCTTGTAAATGATATTGACTGTTCTATTCGTTTCCATTCAAGGACGGAATAATTTCAGCGCGTCCAATAATAAGTTCTCTCCCTAAGTAGGCGCTCGGAATATATCCGTCTAATAGGCGCTAATAATAAACTAATATAAATATATAAATAAACTAATAATATAATAAATAATATAATAATATAATAAATAAACTAATAATAATAAACTAATATGAAGGCACTCGGAACATATCCGTGAAAATCAACGGCTTAGCAAGGCATTCAAACAAAAACAAAACAACGCCTTCTTCTTTGCTTCATTATTCAGTTTGTGGTCAAAGAGGTCACTCCCATGAGCTGACGAATATAAAATAAAAAATTTTCGTTTATATTTCCAAAAAAATATGTATCTGAACTAATCTAATAGGGAGACTGTCACTTCATCAGGGCTGGAGTTTGGGGCTAGAGTCCCAAAAATAACTAAAATATACATCTACAAAATAAATTAAAAACCATAAGCATTGCACTAATAGTTCTACGATATTAGTCATGAATAACACACCTAACACACATTGACTGCCCACATGAAAAAAATTAAAATTTTCATATAAAATTCCTATCTCACCTCCAACATATTAATCGATATTGCTTGCGTGGGTACTACCTTGGACGATGTTTCGAGGGTTATTGTCTTTAAAGGAGTAAATATGTTAATTTAACCATAAACTTCATCAGCCACTAAATTGGAATTTACTTACATGTGATATGAATGAAATTTTTTCAGAGCCGCGAAAATTAAATATATTTATGAGTTATGGCCAACTTAGTTATTTGAAACGTTATTTAATTAACAATTTTTTCCATGATTATGATGTATTCCGTTATTAGGATTGCACTAATTTTAATGAAGTGGGTTAGTGTAATTTGGGCTACGGCTTCGACAAGTTTGCACAATACACAATTTATTTTTTATCTATTGTTCACCAAAAAATATTCGTTTAAAAAATACCGATTAAATTTTAGTGCATTAAAAAAGTTCAATGTTCTACACCATTTTGTTACATAACAGGTTTTCAAATGCCTCTTATGGAAGATAAGTGTTTCCAACAATTGATTCGTCACCAATTGATTGAGTTTGCCTCAAACAGCTCCAGTCGCTTGGGTTTAAATATTCCGAAAAAATAATTCCTCAGAGCAATAATGGGGACTTGGTGGAAGTCATTACCAATAATCGCTCATTATTACCATAAATTTAAAAATAAGTTGAACGAAAACCACCACCATTCGGCTTGCCAGCATTTTTTTAAGATTAAGGAAATCATAAGTAGAAGTTATGCTGCTAGATTTTATTTTTTCACGTTTTTCGGAGCTCAAAGTTATTGATCCTGACGTGAAAAACACAAACCGTAGTATAGAACGTATAAAAAAAAAATAAAATGTTGTTGCTCTATATGTTTTCCTGTGCCATTGAGAAATCCGATGTGTAGTTAAGGCCGGATACATCACGAAGGAAACAAAGTGATTGTATTTTTTTTTTGTCAAGGCCTCCTAAAAAATACTGGCGACTACAGAACCAATGATTTATATTAACGACCATTCCATTCAGAGTCACACAGATGGAAGCTAAAGTCCTGAAAGAGTCCTAGAATTTCTCTATCAGTTCTTCTTAAGGAAAAACAAATGGCCTTGTGAAACGCAGCCGCCTTCATGCAGTAAACAATGGTCATCTCTGGACATAGCCTCCTCAACTAACATTAAGTGGACGAGCCGAAAGCAAAGTTTAAAAATAATGCTATAAATGGTTTCAAGGAAGGAGTTAGTGTTAGTTTTTTCTATTCATGTTCCTACCATAGAATTCGAAATAGTCGGGATAATATTTTAATATTTACCGGATCAAAAGTTCGAAATATTCGTGTACTTCAAATTTACTTTAACTGATGAACATGTCGTTCGTGAACTTATCTGATGGCTCCTATCAGTAAGATAACCTCTGTTCATTGATCTGCATATCGCGCATTACGTTCATCTTTCTTTACATGAAGCGAACGCGCGTAAATTATCTATTCCATTCTGGTTCAAACACAGTGATAAACTTGCTCGCCTTGCAGGCCGTGTCCAGGCAGAACTCGATGATGTTCTTGCATCAAGCCACTTCAATTAACATGCAAACTACCATGGTGGTAGTTCCATGTTCTCTAAAGAAATTTCGTTAAACCACTTACAAGTCATTCTAAACGCAACGTATGCTCAAGAACTCGCCTGCGTCACGCAAAAGGATTGAATTTGAAAACTTGTGGGGATTTTAAATATAATTCCATACTTCATATGTTATTTTTTCGGCAGACAGACGATCGCAGGTGACATCTGGCCAATTGTGCGAGCGCCCAATATTTCTGGCTTACATGCATGAATATCTAGCATCTTAAGCGCATAGGCTTGCAGCGCTGCAGCACAAACAGGCAAAGATCCCACACAATCCGCTCAGAGAAGACTAAAAATGGAAATTCAAATTTGAGTCTTATTTTATACATTTTTTTCAATAATATACGTTACATTGTATCGGATCACGTGAGTTTGCAACACCTGAATTTCCGCGCCAAATTGGACGCAAATGAAGTAAGCAGGCGAAAAACTACCCATCTACATGTCGTTGTTAGGGCTCCTCTCCACTCGCACGTTGCGGACGATATTCCTAAAAATTTGCCGAACAAACACGAAATCAAAAATTTCATTCGTCAAGAATGTACTTCCATAAGTATAGAGGCTCAATCTAGCATAAAATGAATTGCACGTGCGAATGTCCTTTTCTATTATGACCTAGTTATTATTGCTAGAATTTTTCCGAAATGTCAAGAATCGATCGATTACTAGGCCTATAGCACATGCAATGTGCTATACAAATTGCACGAAAACTGGTTAAATAGTCTTAATGGCAGAGTAAAAAATAAAGAGAGTTTTTGGAACAGAAATTAAAAAGAATGGATAATTTTTCAAAGTCTTTTGCCCACGAATATGATATTCGTTTCAAAAGCATCGCATAAAGTAAGAATGTTTAAATTAATATTATAGGGGATTTTATTTGGAAATTAATTACAATAAATTAGGTATTATTCCAGAAATTTTCGTAGCTGAGTTAACCGAGTTCTTGGATTACGAGTAAACGAAGGACAAGCGTCAAGAAGTTTAGAAGTTCACTTATTTTGTTGCCAAATATACAAGTTAAAAGAGAATGCCCTGCACTACTGCATTTCAACGACGTCAGCAAATTTTGATCACATATGCGCACATATTTTCACTTTCTTCCGGGTAAAAATTCTGAAGAAAATTGTACATTTTATTTAGAATATCGCAATTAATTACATCTTTTATTTTCAGGATGTTTATTCTATTAAAATTACCATTGCGGCTGAACATTTCTGTATTTGTTCTAGGATAATTTTATTGCGAGGTAAACTCTAACTTTTCTATGCTGTGTCTCAATGGCAGCAGCAGCACAGCTCGAGTGCCAACTTAAATGTAATTTATGACCTCAATTAAGCATATGACTCACTTAATGACCTCCAAACAAACCCCTAAATTCATTACAATATTATTATTAATTTAGTACACGTATGACCGAGCCACTTCATGAAGCACTATAATTTAATATAAACAATAGACGCAAACGACTTGGCAAATGATGGTCCGTGTGACTTTGCAAAAGCACTGGAATTTGATGCAGACGAATAAGTGCCGTGAACCCGCACAAAATTCCTTGAATTCACACTTATTATGATTCTACGAAGATTGCCAGGCCAATTTGATTTCCAACCTATCCCGAATTTCCAAATTTAATCAGGATTTATTAATCAATCAATAAGAATACTGCACTGTAAATAATATTGTACATATATTCAGTACAGTACGGTACAGTTATTTGTAGGACCGTACAAGTATAGTACAAAATTGTACAATTCAGTATGCACAGAATAGTACAGTTGTGTATCAAGTTGTACAGAAAAATAAAGTGAAGTACAGAACAACAGTGGACGTTGGTGAAGTCTGATTTTTTCTGAATTTCTAACGATGGCAAAATAAATATCGTCAGTTACATGGGAAATTTCGTCTTGACTATTAAATTGTTCTGCCACCAGCATGCATTTAATTTCAAATAAGCTCAATTTAATACCACAAACACCATACAAATTGCACGAAAATTTAATAACGTGAGGAGGGCCCCGTGTTTAATTTCAATTATGGGTGGCTGCTGCTGTGCGAAATTAAAAATTAAAATTGACAATCCAACCGCTGCATTCCGGGATGATATCCGAAACACTCGCACAATTTGCCCCGCAATTCTTTCCTCTGAAATGAAAGAGCACGCGAAAGTTTCCGCGCCGTTTACATGCAATATGGTCTACATTAGTCTGCTTATAACAGGTCTAATTATCACGTATAATAAGGCCATTAGTGCCATAAATAAATCGTCAACTTCTTCAGCTTATGAAGAGTGTTATTATAAGTTATAATAATTAAGGCACTTAATGCCTTCGACGTAACGTCTACCTTAGCGAGGTAATAACCAGTCTTATTCTCAATTATAAAAAGGTCATTATGGCCTTAGATGTAGGCAGATAATACAAAGTTTTATAATGAGTTTTAATATAAATGAAATGTTCTATATAAGTTTAATCTGACCTTTAATGAAGTCGACGGCCTTCTCGAGACCGTGTGCGTCCTGGTCGCAGTCATCGTGGATGAAGGCGCCGATGGTGATGTCGGGCAGTAGCCGCAGCCGCTCATTGATGTGGTCAAGGGTGAACAGCATCGCCTCCAGCGCCTGGATGCCTCCTACACCAGAAATTATGCATAATTATTTATAAATAATTATCCTTAATAATTCAGTTTTTAATGTTGTTAATTACCACAACAATTAAAATTACTGTTTGAAATGTATTGTGCTAACGTTATCTATGGAAGAAAAGCACTGTATACTGTCTCAGATAATTCACGTCAGTGTATGCGAGGCTCAGGCATGGGTATCTGATATAAATTTAACTCTCAAAGTTATTCCATGAATAAGACATCAGCAAAATCTGTTGAACTTCTGACGTGGCCTTCAGAGTTAACGATATCGAAAGCTTTTTTCAAAATAATATTTGGAAGCTATTCAACAATTTCTACAGCTAAAAAAATAAATAGGTAATGCATAATTATTTGCTTTTTCACATTTTTAAAAGTTTCTTTGTTATTAAAATCAAGTCAGGAATAATAAAAAGTATGTAGAGTCGAAGACCGGCAATGCACACATAATTAAAGACATTCGATACCATGTCAGAGAATAATAATTAATACAATGACTAAAATTATTGGCTCTTGTAATAATACAAAGATGGTCAGAGAAAGAGTTAAAATGCTTGCCATATTTTCCAATATTTGCTGCCGAATCGTCAAAGAATCTTCGTAGACGATCATTACTCTCCGAACTACGTCAATTTTGGAAGTGCAGTGGAGCAGAGCTTCTCACACTAAAAACAGTTAAAAGAAATCCCAGCCGTGAGACTGCTTTTCCCAAAATCAATGTCCGACATTACCGTTATTATTTCCCTTTGCCGTTCTCGTAATTGATATGTCTTTCTTTTCCTGCCGGTCTGCAGTCCGTCATTTGATCCATGAAGGCCCGACCTTGAAGACCCAGACCTTAAAGGCCCAGACCTTGAAGACCCAGTCCTTGAAGACCCAGACCTTGAAGACCCTGACCTTGAAGACCCAGTCCTTGAAGACCCAGACCTTAAAGACCCAGACCGTAAAGGCCCAGACCGTGAAGACCCAGTCCTTGAAGACCCAGACCTTGAAGACCCAGCTGGACCTTGAAGACCCAGACCTTGAAGACCCAGAACTTGAAGACCCAGACCTTGAAGACCCAGCTGGACCTTGAAGACCCAGACCTTGAAGACCCAGTCCTTGAAGACCCAGACCTTGAAGACCCAGACCTTGAAGACCCAGACCTTAAAGGCCCAGCCCTTGAAGACCCAGTCCTTGAAGACTCATACCTTGAAGACGCAAATCTTGAAGACCCAGACCTTGAAGACCCAGCTGGACCTTGAAGACCCAGACCTTGAAGACCCAAACCTTGAAGACCCAGACCTTAAAGGCCCAGACCTTGAAGACCCAGTCCTTGATGACCCAGACCTTGAAGACGCAAATCTTGAAGAGAGCCCAGACCTTGAAGACCCAGACCTTGAAGTCCCACCCCTTGAAGACTCAGACCTTGAAGACCCAAACCTTGAAGGCCCAGACCTTGAAGACCCACACCTTGAAGACCCACACCTTGATGACCCAGACCTTGAAGACCCAGACCTTGGAAACCCAGACCTTGAAGACCCAGACCTTTAAAACTGGTCTCGTGATAAACGTGGCTGAAGCGATTCCTCTTCAAGCCGCACCAGAATTACGAGGAAATAAAAGTTCGCTGGAACGATCGTGACTCTTGTCATCAAAAGGACAAGGTCAGTGACGGAGCGGGCACTTCGTACCAAAGATCTCGTTGCGATAATCAAGCAGGACCGATCGTGATTCTTGTCATCGAATAATTTAATTGGGAATGAACAGATGGCGTTTTCTTGTTTGTACTAGAACATGTTGAACGTTCCCTTAGCCGGATCTGCCATGCTAGTATAGGATTGTGTTTGCCGTTGACGTGCACGGTAAGTTCTTGACTAAATATGAAAAGTAAAAACTGTGAATGTTCGGTCTTAAGTTTGTTACTATGTTTTTTCATGCGTGAATATCTTGAGTATATATTGGAGAAGTATTCTAATAATTAAATTCCGTGTTACCGATAATTAATACGATATTCATGCTCAATTTAATTTTTGGTAGATATTTATTTTTGTTCGTTTGTTTTCAGGAGTTTCAGCAATAGTGTTGAACTTGGTCTCACACTTGTTCTCCAGTTTCAGCAATAGTCTCAGTTACATTCCATGTTATTACCCCTTGTCGATAAAGGTACACCAGAAAAGATCCTTTCTGTGTTACTTAGTTACTGTGGCAAATGCGACTGGCCTTTACGATCATTCATGAAGACGGCTTTGATTTCTTTTCGTGCAAATGAGCCCCCGTTTAATAACATTCAATGTTATTATCCCTCGTCGATAAAGTAACACCAGAGTTCCACCAGAAAATATACTTACTGTGTTACTTAGTAGGCCTATAGATCACCTGGCTGAACAATGCAGGGATGAAGACGGCGTTGATTTCTTTTGGTTTAAATGTGTCTCCAGCATCATAGCAGTGACGGAGGGGGCGCGTCGCCCCCGAAGGGCTCGGTCAGATTGATAACCAAGCGACCCCAGCACGCGACGCTGAGCCAACACGCAACAACTCAGCAGCCATGACGGCCTTTTTTATCAATCCTGTTGCGATCAATCTTGACCAACTACAACACATAAACGTTCTTATTGCATCATATTGAGAGTAAGGAGTTTAGATCGACTTCTCGACACGTTTAAGCCCTCATTATGAACAGCTCTTATTCCCATTCATTCTTCGCTTGTCCTTGTTAAATAAATCATTAGGCCGAGCCTAAAAGTGTAACGACAACTTCATTTTTTCCCGATACAATAAAAATTAAATTTCAACCAAAAATAGTCTTACACACACCTGCAAACAACCAATTTTTACAAGTTGGCTACATAGTCTTTAATATATAAAGACTGTGAACTAATATATTCTTATTAAAATATATGCTTCACTTATAGATAAACTTAGACAAATCATCTCAGCAAGCAGATTTCTTAGCCATTTCAAAACCCGCTTCCTCGTTAACCAACCTCAAACCTTCCGTCAGTCACTCAAACGAAGAACTTCTGCTGTGCGAGGCGTTTTGATTAAAAAAAATAAACAATTAGTTCTCGTCATTTTTTAAGATAAATAACATAACATCATAACAATCAAATAAAAAATCCACTAAGTTTATTAAAAGATTCTAGCTTTTCAAAAACTGAATTTTTTTATTGAGAAAATGATATCATTTCTTGGAATAATTTAGATTTAACCAATTAATTTGTATGGCTCGTTATAAGTCCTTACCATTTCACTAAACAGGACATTTACTTCATACTTACACTGGTCATAAATTGAGTTTCATCACTTGTCATTAACTCATCCATATTCACCCAAGGAAATGTTACACAGAACTGACTAATAAAATATGAAATAATTTTACGGTTCTTGCCACCGTACTTTAATTAAAACCAGGGCTTATTACTTATATTTGTTATTACACCGTACTTATTTAACAACAGCCGATATGGAGAGGACCGATACGCTTTATCCCACAACAACAACCGTGCGATGCTCGACTCGATTGTTCGCCCTGAACTTTGCTTGCTGAGGAAATTTGCTTGCATAATTTTGCTCCTCTGTGCAATTGTTGCACTTCCGTTCTATAAAAGTGTGGTAGGATTATACAAGTCTTGCTAAGGAGAAGTTTAGAAAGTTTAAGTTAAGTTTATGATACCCTTGAAAGCCATGAAGTTTCGGAGAAAAGGGGAAGTTCATCATTGCTAAACAAAAAGTGCAAAACACACAGAATGCGGAAATAAACACAAGTTACCTTACATGAATTTAGTTCCTTATCGCATGAGGAAGCAAGCTTCTCTGAAATGCAGTGATTCCGTAAAATCATTGCAGCGATCCAGCAAAGGGACACATCTCATGGTAAATGTATATTTTTAGTATTTTAGGGAAATACATTTTATTCTGTATTTTTGGGAAAAACAGAAAATTGGTGCCATTAAATGGAGCGAATAAGGATATTAAATAAGTCTTAAATTGCAAGCTATTTTCAATATAGTTCTTAGATATTAAGTTAAGATATTTTTCTTGTAGCAAGCTTAAAGGCTCGATTAATTACTGATGAATTAATGGTAAAACCGAACTAGCTCATCATCGCGACTTATGTTCATCGATATCGCGATTAGTTCATCATCTCAGTGGGAACTGACAATCAACGAAGCTATTACTATTCGACATTCGTGCTGGAGTGAAGACTCGTTGTTTGGAGTGTTTCAAAATTCTCCGTTGTAAAATTTGATTGCTATTGTAGCAAGAATGTCGTCATTTGCGACCCCATCACATAAAAGTCGTGATGACTTCTAGATAAAACCACCATCGAGCTGCCGATTGCATGGCAGAAAAATTCCCGATTCAGATGCTAAAATCAGCGCTTGAATTGAGTCGTCGATTCTTGCCTGAATTGCCAACGGAAAATCCGCCGATCTCACCAAATAAGAAATTTTTGAATGGCCAAGATAACGGATAATATCATCATTCGCGAGATGGAAAAATGAGCTGAACTTTTTACAATGTCGTCAGTGGTAGCAATAAAATTTTCCCATCGAGATTGTTAAAACATCACTTTGAAAAAATGTGGAAAAAATTTGCGAGACTAATATGGCTGGAAAACTAGTACATGAATTCAAGGCCAATATTTAGCATAGACTCAATGAAGTATAAAATCTTCACTGAAATTTTTTCATTTTTTCCATTCGTTCTATTGGAGCTCAATTCAGCGGTGTCATATGAAGACAGCAATCATTGCAATCATTGACAGCATTCGTTAGACTAACGCTTTCATTGGTCCAACTCTTCTGATCCAGATCAGTTCGTAACGCGCAAGAACGTCCGTAATTAATATCGAAGCACTTGCCCAAGACACATCAATGAAATTGTTAGGAGAGGCAGCAGCTGAGAAGCTTCGTCCTGATATTGCAGCCAATGATTACCAGCATTTGCAGGCACGGCTGCGTTTAAATCGCTAGCATCAATTGCTGGCCGGGGATCAGAGTAGGAAGGATTAAAGCTACTGAGGTTTGATATGACACTTGTGATCTAATGATAAGGTAATCAGGCTGTCAAGATAGGGTTGAAGTGTGTACAAAAGGCAAGGCTTGATACATCTGAGAATGCACTTATTAAATCCTTCAACTTTGCTGCAAGATTGTGTCTACTTTAATTACTCTGTTTTTTAATGTTGTAGTAGATATCAAAATATTGGAGTTGCTCTGAAGTACCTTACAGCAGAATGGTTGAGTACCCGTCACGCGAATCGCTTACCTGACCCATCACGCAAGCTACACGCTAGCATGACACATGACGTTTTATAAAGAGGCGAGCAGCGTCACGGCATCGTCATAATTTATGCTTCATGACTACCGAAATAATTTGTGCAAGGTTTAAACATTGATTTACATATTTGGTTTACTCAATTTTAATGAAATCTATGCCACGAATTTACTACAATTTACTTAAGTATGGAAACCAAGAAACAAACCCCCAAAACTCGGCATGCACTCCCAAAACCACTAACAGCACAACTGTTCTATAAAATTCAATTTCCAAAGCGTTAGAAATTATAGTTTCCTTGGCTTCATTATGTCCAGTGGCTTGTCCAGTGGCTTTTCCAGTGGCTTGTTTAGTGGCTTGTTTAGTGGTCCTACAAAGCCACACCATCAATAGCCACTCAGGCGAACCATAATCCCGCTGGCGGGAGGGGAGGGGGCGGCTTGCCCTCATGCGCATGGCTGCGCCCTTTGTGTGGCGAGCGCAGTTAATGAGAGTAAATAAATGAAACTGTGAATGAATGAAACACTTACAGAAATAAATGAAACTTTGAATGAATGAAACACTTAAAGAAATCAATGAAATCAACAATTTAAACCTGCAAGAAAATCAACTTTCAGACCCACTCATGGAACTCAACCCGGGATGGAATCAAACCAAAACAACGGAAATAAGGGCTTCAGTTACAATCGAAACGTGGATAATGAGAACGGAATGCGGGAGACATCGAGGAACTTAGGCGACGTAAGGAGTGACACACGGAGAGAAGACAGCAGGAGCACTCGACGTTTCATGGGCGTTCCGAAACATTTGATTGGCAAGAACTCGAAATGCTTTCACTGCGGTCGAATTGGACATGTAGCGGCTAACTGTCGGTCAAGAACCGGAGCGTGTTTCATTTGTGGCGCATTCGGACATTTTTTCAACAATTGTGAAAGGCGGATCAGAGGTCCAGGCCAATCACGATTCAATAGGCCATCCTGGAACTCCGAGATGACATCGCGACCATCTACTCCGACACACATCGACAGGCAACAACATCGACGATTTCAGAGCCAAGAAAATCTGCTCAAACCAGAACACAATCCCCATGAAAGAAGGATGTCGGGAAACTGAAGGAATCTGGCTCAAGAGGAGGTATGCCAGAATTTTTCCCAAAAGTGACCTCCAACAACAGGTTCAGGAAAAACTCATGGACCAATCGCTATTCACCATTATTCGACGAAGTAGAGGACAAACTTGAAGATGCGATCCCCATTTATAAAGAGCAGCAAAGTAACACGAAGAAACTGAGTAATAAGAGGATCGCACATCAGAGTTTCACGTTTATTCCAGCAGAAATGAGACAATCAAGAGAGCAGAGTTACGACAAGGCCGGTGAAATCCATCAGGAACATGTACACAACGAAAGCGAGGTTAGAAAGGATTGTGCTAGAAATGTGCTCGGTAGCAAACAAATTTTATCTAGTAATCTACTCAGTTTGTGTCCAGTAAAATTATTGAGGATTCCAATGACAATCAACAACCAAGTTGTCAGTGCGTTGATCGACAGTGGTGCTAGCACGAATATTATGAAAGAGAGTGTGTGTAATCAGTGTAAAGGTGTTATTGATGCAAGTCAACAAATTGAAATTCAAGGCTTAGGTGGCACTAAGCAGCTAATGTCGAGTTGCACCTTAGTCAAGTTGATTATGTACCTATTGCTGTCAACATGAGTTCTTGTGTCTTTAACGCTTCGGCGGATACTTTCTTCTATGACGGAAAACCCAAGAATACGAAATTACAGAGCTTTAGTGGTATTATTGAAGGTAGTAATATGCAGTGTAGTAAAGTAGCTGTAGCATGTAAGAAGGGTGTAGCTACAGGTAACCAGCGAGTCAGGAAAGGGGAACGCCTAGGTTATATTACCACTCTAGTAGACGTCACTAAGTCAGATGAAGGGGTAACGGAACAGTGGTCTGAAGTAGATATTAGAGATAAAATTAAGTTAGAGGACAATCTCACTGTGGAGCAGAAATCAGCAGTTTATTCAATGTTAGTTAGGACTCAAGAAATAATTAGTAAAGGTGAATTCGATATAGGTAAAGCACAAGTGATTCCACATAGAATAAAATTAACGAACAATTCTACTGTTTGGCAGAGACCGAGGAAATTTTCAGAGCCGATCAACAAGGAAATAGATAGACAATGTAAAGAACTATTAGCTCTGGATATCATAGAATATAGCAATTCACCATGGAGTAGTCCTGTAGTTCCTGTTCTTAAAAAGGCATCTAGTGAAGGGGGAGAAAGAGAAGTCAGGATGTGTATAGATTATAGGAAGCTAAACCAACAGACTGAGACCGAAAAATTTCCAATGCCTGACTTGTCGGAAAACATTTATAGTGCTCATAACGCAAAGTATTTCACCAAACTTGATTTGATCAAAGGCTACTATCAGGTACCGTTAGACCCAGAAAGCAAAGAATACACTGCATTCAGCACGCCACATGGGCATTTTCAATTTAAGACTTTATCATTTGGACTCAAAAATAGTGGAATTGCATTTCAGAAGAATATGCAGAGGATTCTTTCAGACGTTTGTTTTAATAATGTACTAGTCTATATAGATGATATACTAATCTTAGGTCATTCATTTGAAGAGCATTTAGAATTAGTGGAAAAGGTTATCAATACATTGATTAAATACGGGATTAAAGTAAAAATTTCTAAGTGCGAATTTTTCCGTAATGAAGTAGCATTTTTGGGGCATTTAATAGGAGAAGAAGGGATATGCAAGTCACCGGAGTACTACGATAAAGTCAGGAATTTTCCCAAACCATCTAATGTTACGGAGTTAAGGCAGTTGTTGGGATTGGTAAATTTTGGTAGAAGGTTTCTCAAAGACTGTTCTATAATAGCAAAACCCTTGACCGAATTAACAGGAGGACATAAAAGAGCGAAGCTTGACTGGAACCCAGAAATGGAAGCAGCGTATCTCCAGCTGAAGGATAAGTTACTAGAGGAAGTCATTTTATCATTCCCAGATTATTCTGCAGGCGCATTACCATTAGAATTATTTGTAGACGCTTCATCGGTAGGTGCTGGCGGTTGCCTTATGCAAAAACAAAATGGGGAGTACAAAGTTATAGGATATTCATCGACCACATTTTCCAAGACAGAAAGTAGATATTCCACATTAGAGCGAGAACTTTTAGCAATTCGATGGGGCATTAAAAATTTTTCTCCTTTCATTTTAGGCACAAAATTTATTCTGTTCACTGATCATAAGCCATTGTGTTACTTGAATAATATGGCCATAAGTAATTCTAGATTGATGCGAACTTTCAATGAGATATCAGAGTATGATTTTGAAATTAAATATAGACCAGGTTGCGAAAATTTAGCTGCGGATACCATGTCACGGTTAATTACTAAGTTCACTGACGATGCAGAGGCACCCGAACATCATGAAGAGTTACCCGCTGGATTCCGGGTGACGAAAGTAGATGGAGGAGGAGATTCATTTTTTGTTTCTTTACTGATTTGCTTAAAAGACCTCCATTTTGATAACTTGCCAGTGAATGTACCGGAAAACGAACAGCTGTTGAGAGAACTGATGGTTGATACGTTAATACAGAATCCATCTAAATACGATGTTAAGGTCAATAAAGAAGTCACAAAATCGCTTAAACAAATGAGGAAAAAAGGGCAACTACCCAGAGAAGAATTAATACTTGTTGCATGTGAACTATTTTAAGTAGAAATATGGGTACACCACGGGATGCGCTGGCCCGTTGTTTTCAAAAGAGATAATTTGTGTAATTCCGGAGAGCCTAAAATTCATCTACAATGTATATCAGTGATACATTATAATCCTGTGTTTAGTAGAATAGACGATAAAATCGATACCTCACTTATCAATAGTAATTTTGTGAATATTTGTAGAAATGTCAATCAGCCTTCTCATGTCAATGTCGGAGAGCAACTCTGTAATAACTTGATAGGGTTCTTCACCAAGTCAGTTTATTATGAGTTTTCGTCGGAGTATTAAAGAAGACTTGTTCCCACAAGCATTTATTCAAATAAAGTTTATTTACAGCACAGTTGAATAATAGGTTGAAATTAACATACGGGACACGCATCTGAATAGGCAGGAGGCTAACTAGTAACTAACCGTCGCACACAATACCACCTTCGAGGTAACCTTCGGCCCGCTATTTTGTTAGAAATAGTCCTTACAAACTTGATGAACCAATATTAGAATGTGTGAACCCATTAAAGAATTTATGTAATCATGATGTAAGCAGAGGAACTTTCTGTATTCTTGAAGTAGGTAATTTTCAAATCTGTGCACTAATAGATACAGGATCGCAAGTAAGTGTGATTGGTGATGGTGTGGTGCAGCGGCTTATAAACAATGGGGCCGATATTCAAAAGGAAGCGCCTGAAAATAACCTTATAAGAGGAATTGACGGATAAACTACTCAATTCGGTACAGCAGTCAAATTTGAATGTGGCTTAAGTGGATTTAAAATAGATGTCAAAGTACCGTTTGCAGTCGTAAATGATGAGGCACTACCATGTTGCTGCTTAGTGGGAGCAAATTTCCTGAGCATGAATGCAGTAACTGTAAATTACGATGGTTTGCATTTGGAATTTGAACGCAATCTGTCGGTCGTCAAACATAATTTCTTACTAAGTAGCGAGATACAAAGTTCCCTGTGTTTAAATTTGGCTAGTAGTTTTTTTAGTGTTACTGTATTGTCCGATTCAGATGAAACTGATGTTGACCATAACGGCATGTATACATCAAATTGCGATTTTACTGATGTTGACCCTGATGTTAAAGTGAAATTTATACTGTCACATTCTAGTATTAAGGATATACAAGCTAACGATTTGGCAATAAGATGTTTGAATGAGATGGTGACGAACAATGTACCTGTATGCCAGTGGACGATAGGATGCATTAATCAATTTAAAAGACATGCCTCTACGTTAAAAAAGGTTGCGGGAATAGTAGTTAAACGTGTGAAAGATTTTATAGTGCCTGCCGTGCCATTTATGTTAATGGTTGACATTGTTTTCAAGGTGCATACGCAGTTGGCGCACGTAGGTAGTAGGAAGGTTCTGAAGACAGTAGAACAACATTTTTGGCATCCCGCTATTGAGTCGATCATCCGCGATGTATGCGTGAGTTGCGTGCATTGCCAGCTTTACAAAACGTCGTCGCAACGAGCTGAGCCGCCTACGCTTAAAATCGAGGCCTTACACCCATTTGATCTTGTCGCACTAGACCTATTACAATTTTCTCGTTCACGTAAGGGTAACGTAGCTTTATTAGTTGCGATAGATCATTTCTCCAAATTTTTATTTGCGGTACCAATTAAGAATAAGACTTCAGAAACTGTTTCAGCCGCACTACGCGATAGAGTTTTGCCGAGCATGCTAAGAGTCCTGAACAGAATTTTGACGGGCAACGGTCCGGAGTTTAGGGCAAAAGAATTCAACGATGTGCTTGAATCGTACAGCATTACGCACGTTAATTCGACGCGTTACAGAGCAGCCTCGAACGAATGCGCAGAGCGAAGCAATCAGACAATAATTCAGATGTTAAAAGGCGTGGTTAACGATGGTAAGTTGGACTGGGACCGCAAAATTAGTAAAGCTCTGATCACGTATAATAATACTTACCATACACAGATACGCGATAGCCCGGCGCAGTTTCTGCTAAACAAGAATCATTCAATGAGATGTGCAGTTGTGCACTGCCAGTAAGCGCGCTAACTGTAAGTACTTGGAAGGAAGGGCACA
Organism: Hyalella azteca; assembly: GCF_000764305.2. Taxonomy (NCBI): domain Eukaryota; kingdom Metazoa; phylum Arthropoda; class Malacostraca; order Amphipoda; family Hyalellidae; genus Hyalella; species Hyalella azteca. Next base: position 78,034 of record NW_025940835.1, read on the forward strand.
AAAATTTTAGTTCGTTTGGTATGGGGCAGAAAATGGCACATAAAATCAATAGAGTAGGTAATCTGTTGAAGTTCAAGCTAGAGCCTAAATACGAGGGACCATTTAGGATAATAAAGATACAGTCTAACGGTGTAACATGTGAAATAGAAGATGGGGCTGGGAAAATTCACAAGGTGCACCATGCGCAACTGAAGGCGTGGAATGACCCACCGATTTATCTGGTGAAGTATTTGGAAATGACAGGTGCATCAGGTGTGTGGAAGGATGGGATTGCTGAGGACGATCGGAGAAATGAAGAGGACAATGTTAGGCAGCAGGCTAGTATCATTCCTTATTTTGGTAATAGTAGTGATAGTGATGACAGTAGTTTCTGTGATGACAGCAGTGATAGCAGTGATGGTATTGATAGTAGTGATAGTGGTGATAGCGACGATGATGGTAGTGACGGTTACAATACCGATAGAATAGTGAGGAGCAAAAGTAGGAATAGTGAGGAGAGAGGAGATCAGCAATTTGAACATAAACGCCTTAGGAGAACCACAGGGCTTAGTGATAAATTTGTTGAAACAGCAGAGCAAGTGATAGATGGTATCAAGACTTCGACTCCCGTTAGGGCTAACCAGACTTATATACGGAATTCTGATGATTTTGAGATGTTTCTTTTAGAGAATGAGTCAGTTATCAATACACTGCGCACCCTAGAAGATTTGTCCGCACGCCAGGAACACTTAGTGGAAGCACTACAAGAAGTGGTTCTATCCAGTCATGCTGGAAGTATAGGAAGTGAAAAGCCAGGTAGTAATGAGAGAGGGGAACGTATTAGCTTAAGTCCGAAGACAGAGCTAGGTACTAAAAACTTTGAACAGGATATTCAATTAGTGGCAGATAGTGCAGATATTTTGCGGGATACAAATATGGATATTCTAACTGAAAATGTACTGGGAGATGATGCAATTCAGGTAGATGTAGTAGCAGCAGTGACAGCTGAGCCAAGCAATGAAGCGACAACAGTAGACCGGGTCCGGCAAAGAGAGGTCGTAACACCCGTTTCCCCGGCTTGTACAGCGTTGAGAGAGTTGAGAGATTTGGTGGGGGAATCGCGGAGGTTTATAGCAGAGAGAAGACGACGAAGTCGGGAGATACGTTTCGACACCTTGCGAAGGATGAGCACCGGTAGCGCGACTGGAGTAACATGCAGATACGCTGTGTCATGGTGAAGCGTCAGACATATTGATGGATTTGCCGGGACTGCAGCAGTCTACTCCAGTCAGAGCCTTACGTTCAAGAGGACCAGTACCGGAGTTACCAAATGTACAAAATAAACCTTTGGAATATCGTCAGTGGCAGCGTAAAACTTAATCTGTAAACTATTGATGTATAGTTAGGCTAAAATGTAAATTTTATGTGTACCAATCAACTAGCAAATGTTCAGGTTGGCAAACTATTTTTTCATGTATTACTAGAATTGAAACTTGTACGAAATGCGTATACTGTGTCTATAATGTTTGTAAATACTACGTTAAGAGCTAGTTACGTTTAACAAATGTAAATGTCAATGTGAAAAAAAAAAGTTTAGGTCAAGATTGTCATGTTTCGTGTTAAATGTTAAGTGTCGTTTCCGACACTTGGAGGGGAGCAATGTGGGAAAGATACTTCCACACATATGTTCAGTCTACACTCCGCAAGACTCATAACATGGCATATAACACTCCGTATGGTTGATGTCAGGCTGGCATCAGTCTGGCCTTAGCAAATTCGGGAACCATTTCTTAGATTTCCTGGATGTTTGACGCAGTGCAGAGTCTTTCGGCCGTAATGCATATATTACTTGAACCTGATATCCTGTACAAATTTCCATATAGTGTTTCAAATTTCACGCTAATGCAAAGCGTGAAAAAATGGAATGTAAAAAATGAGCAGCTTATTTCCCATGAACAACTTGGTATGTTCTATGTCCTCCACTTTTCTTACAGTATAGTAATAATTTGGTGTCTCTATTGTGCCATAGTCGAGAATGTGTTTATTACGACAATGCACTTATTATCACTTTTGATTCCTCTAACTGTCCGACCAACTGTCGCTTTGATCTTGCCCTCCGTCTTGTTGCTGCTATGTTGTTCCTCATATGAGGAAATGAATTGTATTGTCGGGGCGGAGTCTGCATTGTTTTATCTTTAGTTTCAATTGTGTAGTTATACGCGTGTTTTCACGTGAATTTCGTGGAAGCAAGAAACAAGCTCCATATGAACCATATCACTTTTTCATTTCAGTTAAGATAAAAGCAAAAATTAATTCAGTAAATGGCTAAGGAAAATTGAATTGCCTCCGGCGAATTGAAGATAAATCTAGTTAGATCACAGCTCATTTTCGTTTATTTCACACTTTTGTTCTCTCGTCTCCCAAAAGTGAGAACAGGTAATGCAAGCGTACAAAGTATTGAGACCGTTTTATTCTTCATGAAAATAATTACTAGACAAGTTGTTTTATACCTTTGGTTTCTCATTGGTTCTTAATTATCAAAACATTTTGTTAGCTTTACAAATTCATCGAAATCGATTTTATCATGTACCTGTCTAAGTCTCATTGTTCTTCACTCGCATGACCTCGTTTTAAAACACCTCGTTGTATTCATTAAAACTAAATTTAAGGTTTGTGTGCGTTCAAATCTTGTGTACAGCTTAATTGTCAATTTGAGGTATAATTTACACGTGATCCCCAGTCTGATGAAATATTAACCGACCGTCGTGAGCGCTATTTATATAAATTATTATATATTATTATATTATATATTAACCGGCGTGAGCGCTATTTATATAAATTATTATATATTATTATATTATATATTAACCGTCGTGAGCGCTATTCGTACCAACGACCGCTTAACAATAGCTACCGTCAATTGACAGAGAGTTGTCCCTCTGTCTACGCATGCATTTCCCGTCGTGTTATTCGTAACTAACGGTATAGTAATTGGTGCCTGTTACCATCAGTTGACGAAGTTATACTTTTTTCGGATACATTAGCCGTCGTCAATGGTATCCGTAGCAAAAGGTCTGGTCATTATACTAAGCGTTTATTCTGTTCACGGCCAATGTCTAGATAAATCACGTGCTTGAGTCACGAGGAAGAAGCAGCAGAGTCCGTATTATCTGAACTAACTTAGCCTAATAAACGTAGTAGCCTAAGTACACGTGGCGGCCTAAGTAAACGTATAGCGGTCGAAGCACACGACCGCTGAGTAATTAAACGTAGCGGTCTAAGTACACGTAGCGACGTATTCCTCGTCTATAATTGGTGGGGTTTGCTTGAAAAGTCATCAGTGATTGGCTGTCGGAGAGAAAAACTCGTAACTATTTTTTACAGGTCAGCACCTGGTGTCGTGGCCACCGCCACTCCTGCCGTGGCCGCGGCTGGCGTTGGCCACTGGATTGCGCAGCCAGCGACGCGCGTTTAAAGCTACCGGGCCCAAGTAGCCGAGTTGCCTGCACCTGCTGACTCTGTGCCTGCCTACTGGCCTGCTGACTCTGTGCCTGCCTACTGGCCTGCTGACTCTGTGCCTGCCTGCTGGCCTGCTGACTCTGTGTCTGCCTACTGGCCTGCTGACTCTGCGTCTGCTACTGGCCTTCTGATTTTGTTTTAGCCCATTCATCTGCTGATTCTGTCAGCCGACCAAGCCAACGAGTCGTTGACAGCACGAAAGACCGTTTGTCTTATCCCGGCATCTCAATCGCCGGAGTCCTGTAATGCTATTTGACTACGGAGCTCACTTGCGACAAATTGTGTATGCGTGAGTTGACTTCTTCCCGAATGACTCATAAATTTGAAGGCCTGTGGCTCGGATTTTTTTCATTTTGCATCTCAAGTTGCCTGGAGGACGAAGTGCTTGTTGGTTGTCGGGAGGTGTGTACATTCAGTCGTGAGATTTAGTTCATCTCACTAGTTATATGCCTATTTCGACTTACAATTTAGGTAAAGTTTTCAATGGCAAAAATTTTGGTATTTAGTTTAACACGATAGCTTCAAATCTGGTCCTTTAAAATTTTAAGTCCTTCTAATAAAATTTATCTCTGCGAGACTCGTCGTCGATGTGTCTTAAATCTAATAAAATTTCATAATAATATAGTCAATGCAAAATTTGCGCCCTGTTTTCATAATTTATATTTCTATCCTTACTTACTACTGCCAACTCCGTTGTAGGATCTCGAAAGCTCACACCTATCGTCGGGAGCTACTCTTCCGGTTATCTCTATGGAAACGTTAAAAACCACAAGGAAGGCAATCCGGTCAGATCCATTATTTCTCAAGTCACGTCTTCTATCTACAAAACAGCCAAAGAACTGGATACCATAATAAAACCGTACATTCCAAAGCAATTTTCTGTGAAATCTAGAGGCGATTTTATGGAGATCCTCCGCGCTGCACGCCCATCTGGCCTTCTTGCGTCACTTGATGTCACCAGCCTCTTCACCAACGTCCCTACCGAAGAAACATTAGAAATCATTGAGAAGCACGTATATTCTCATCCAACGTTACCGGCTCCACTAATACCTAAGAAAATTCGGGAGCGCAGCCGTGGGTAACAAAATTGACTCGTAAACAGGCCCTGGGCCTAACGCCAACCATCAGCATGCAATATCTACACATAGCCGCAGATCAATGAGCTGTGGGTAACTCCGGCTAACAGTAAATCCGCTTTGCACAACACAGCCACTGCTTCACAGCGCCGGAGCACAAAGCTGGCCGGAGCGCAACAGGCCCTGCCGCAACAGAGGCACAGACTCGCAGGTTAGGTTAGGTTACGTTTGGAGTAGCCTGTTGCGGTNCGGTAATCTGATTTTCGATTTACCCGTGCAAACTAAAAATCTTGTACGATCTATTGAAAAAACTAATAAGAAAATTGTCAATAAAACGAATTCTCTGGTCTTCAATGAAACCTGCTTAAAGGAACAAATTTTGCCCGCATATACTACTATCCTTATTTATATATCTATACTTATGAGATTCGTAACCATCTCTATTTCAGCACGGTTAATACCGTCCACGGTTAATACGGTTAATACACGGTTAATGTTTGAACGTTGCATTGCAACCCTCGTAATTATACGGCATCTTGACGCTGCAACTAGTGCCACCAAAATTAATGAGGCTGTTCAGCCAGCGCGGCGACGGCGTTTCAGCTGTTCTCGTGTTAGCTTGCACAAGTGCATCTGTTGCAATGAGTGGCAGCTATGGACTTCTGTTGTGTCATTGCCAACGTGCATAGATGGTAGCTTGCACTAGAGCATCTGTTGCAATGAGTGGCAGCTATGGACTTCTGTTGTGCCATTGATAACGCGCAAAGATGGTAGCTTGCACTAGAGCATCTGTTGTAATCAGTGGCAGCTATGGACTTCTGTTGTGTCATTGCTAACGCGCAAAGATGGTAGCTGGCACTAGAGCATCTGTTGCAATGAGTGGCAGATATGGACTTCTGTTGTGTCATTGCTAACGCGCAAAGATGGTAGCTTGCATTTCTCATTCTGACTTGCACTGGTGTTATATTTCAGCCGAGGGTCGGCGTGATCAAAAGAATTGGTTTACAAGACTCCTGTTGAAGATTTAGTTGCACTGTTTGCGGCTTTAGGATAATATGACCTGCCGTGATGATAAGGTGATTTATTTTGTTTCCTTAGTGATGCATTTTAAAAACAAGTAAAACGATAATTGTTGCTGGCGTTACCCACAATGTTGCGGAAATATATGACAAACGTCACGTAACGTTTAGCCATGTTAGCCTTTTTACAAATTATTTCAATGTCTGGCAATTAACAAAAAATTGGTAGCCCGCTGATTGTTCTGATTCAACTCCTAAATCGCAAGCTTGAATCATTCAGCATTCGCAATTTCCAGCTCTGATCCTGTCTCTTATACACATNTAACGCGCAAAGATGGTAGCTGGCACTAGAGCATCTGTTGCAATGAGTGGCAGATATGGACTTCTGTTGTGTCATTGCTAACGCGCAAAGATGGTAGCTTGCATTTCTCATTCTGACTTGCACTGGTGTTATATTTCAGCCGAGGGTCGGCGTGATCAAAAGAATTGGTTTACAAGACTCCTGTTGAAGATTTAGTTGCACTGTTTGCGGCTTTAGGATAATATGACCTGCCGTGATGATAAGGTGATTTATTTTGTTTCCTTAGTGATGCATTTTAAAAACAAGTAAAACGATAATTGTTGCTGGCGTTACCCACAATGTTGCGGAAATATATGACAAACGTCACGTAACGTTTAGCCATGTTAGCCTTTTTACAAATTATTTCAATGTCTGGCAATTAACAAAAAATTGGTAGCCCGCTGATTGTTCTGATTCAACTCCTAAATCGCAAGCTTGAATCATTCAGCATTCGCAATTTCCAGCTCTGATCCCTGCTCTCGTAAAAATTCCGAATAAATGTTGCCATTTTGTGTCTCGTCTGCCACAGCTGCACTAGCTATAAATAAAAGCTTACTTTTTATTCCATTTGCATGCACTATTTTAACTGAGGACAGGTTTGAATTTGAGTGCCAAAACTTTATCGTGACAAGAAACCGCTGAGGCCATACACATAATTGAGATTTTTTTGCATTCATTTGATAAAGAAATAGCTACAATTGTCTTTGCCGGACAATGCCTGGATGCTAGAAATGCACTGATAATTTATTTTGAATAACTAAAAGGTTATTGACAGACTGTGCATGTTCTTTTACCTCAATGCGATTATTGATAGACGCTAAAATCTGCATCCAATATCCAGAATTTTTCAACATCTCCCAGTTCCTAAAATTCCAGGCCAGAATCATGTTCGTTCTGCTGATCTTCAATAATTGCTAACCATCATCCCAACTCGGTATCTTGGTTACTTCTGAGTAATTGCGACTCTAAGCACAATTTTAAAGTGGCATGTCCCATGTTTTTGGCCGTCATCTCAAGGCTTTTTTGGAGAGGGAGTTATACTCGTGAGAGGAGACCGACAATTTAGCCTCTACGCTGGTAAAATAATGCGTAATATCAAAGAAACATGGGATATTTATTGATTTTTAGATAATTGTTTACTGCCTACTACGAACCTTCGCCGGCATAAGAGTGCATTTATAATCGCACCGCCGAGCGCGGCATCGGCTTTAGTCTGCGATTGTTGGCGCAGGTCTCGACGATCTTGAAGTGCTGGGAAGCCTCGAGCCGTTCGACGTCAGAGCTCGTACCTATATCAAACAGCCCGCCATGCCAGGAAATGTTTGCCGTCTGTCACACTTGATTAGCCACCTTACTTGATTAGCCACCTTACAGCCAGCTTACATGATTAGCCACCTTACTTGAGTCGCCAGCTTACTTGATTAGCCACCTTACCTGAGTCGCCAGCTTACTTGATTAGCCACCTTACCTGAGTCGCCACCTTACTTGATTAGCCACCTTACTTGAGTCGCCACTTTACTTGTTTAGCCACCTTACTTGTTTAGCCACCTTACTTGATTAGCCACCTTACTTGATTAGCCACCTTACTTGATTAGCCACCTTACTTGATTAGCCACCTTACTTGATTAGCCACCTTACTTGATTAGCCATCTTACTTGATTAGCCATCTTACTTGATTAGCCATCTTACTTGATTAGCCACCTTACTTGAGTCGCCACGCTAAAGCTGAAGCTTTTTATCTTGCTAACAAAATAGGAATGAATATCGGGGATCTAATATTGGTTAACCCTTTTCAGCCCCAATTATTTTTTTTCTTGAAATTTCATTTTCTATCAAGTTTTTGGTGTTGGCTCTACCTAAGTGATTAGGAAAACGTCTCAGTTTGCTTTTCTCTACAATAGTATTGCTAGAATACGATGTGCCATATGTGGCGGATGGTATAGCTAGGGCTTGCTATTTAATGGAATAAACCCAGGTTCTATAAGACGGCGATGGTTTAGAATGGTTTATTTACACATGACGTATAAACAGGCACATGAATGACGAGACACAGATGGAATAGTTAACATGTGATATGGACGCTTGCTTGAGAGTGAATGACATAAATGAGACGAATGGACTAACATTACTTACTAACTACACGTTACGGGACGATCCCGTATGTTACGGTCGGGCTTACATTGGTTTCCCCGACACCATATATGTACCACTGAGCATATCCAAGTACATTTTTTTTAAGAAAAAACAACCGTGTCCTAAATGCACTTATATATTTGTAAATTGACATGTTATATTACAATTTTAGGATATTGCAAATTTAAAATTAATGGTACCTTATCAAAACCTTGCATTATGCAAGTATTCGAAGTTATGAACTCAAATATAATTTTTCACTGAAATTACATATTTGTTTGATCGTATTTTTGAGCAAACAAATAATGGAATTGATTTTCTAATCATTGCTTTTTAACCGAAATCGAAGAATAATTCATGCACACAGGGTTATTCACCACAGCTCTGTATTTCGCGATGTTTATTCACTGCGCTAAGAAGTTTCCCAAATGCCTAGATTCATACGGTTCAAATTGAAAATAAATATTAACTTTCTTTTCAAAATGCAGCAAAACTCACAAGCAAGGCCTAAATCTGAACAAAATTTTTCTTCAACCTTCTTCACTTCATGCAAGTCCTGAGTCATCATTTGCTGCTCGGGCAACTTCATTTGCAATTCAAGTGACTTTATGTCGACAACCTTATGGTGCCTGCATCGCCCTCGCCGTGCATCTCATAAAAAGCAAGTTTTGGGCCGCTTGTGGCGCTTTAAAACTGGTCATGCAATTACCATATTTCAGCGCGCATTATTTGGTCGTCACATTCCCCTGAAGTTTGGATACTGAACATCGGAGTGACTTTACCACAGAGTTTTGAACTTTTAAATGTCGTCGTATCTCGGCGCCAAGCAATTAAGTTTGGGATGGAATTTAGGTTTGTTTTAGGCTCGAGTTTGGAGTCTGTGTGAATTAGACATTATTGGAGTATCTAATCACAGTTGCTGAAAGATATTCAGTGCATTTTTGTAATAAAAAGTTTGAGATACGTTTTTCTTTGACATTTTTAGCCTGTTGACATATAGAGTTTAGTATTAACGAAAAAACTGGATTTTTCGGTGCATTTTTCATCTAGATTTTTTCTTTGTTCTAACATAAATAACAATGTCACTAGAAAAACGTAATCATATCAAGAAAAATTACTGTCCCACTCTCAATACTCAGCGTGAAGAAGTGGCCTGCAAATTTCGTATATATAAGCAATTTTTTCATGGAGTTAGTGGCGGCTGCGTGGCCATTTACTGCTCAGCGTGGAAATAAATGTGGCGTCAAAAGCGGGATTTATTGGAAGGATTGATGCCGTGAAAAAAATGCGACTTTTTTTTCTCCGAGAAATCAATGGGATTCGAACGGTCTTAACCAGTACATATAAAGAAGAATTTGAAGTCAAGAGTATACAATGCTTATCATGAATTGTTCATGCATAATTTTTGCAGATTTGAGGACCTTCTAAGAACTCCTGTGATGGCATTAAATGGAAGCAACGAACAAGGAACAAGCGTTTTGGTGACGAGACTTAGTATTAAATTGTCATCATAATTGGTATTTCTCTCTTATATATTCGTGTGATTATTAAAGCTTAATAATTTGCATGCCAAATCTGAACAACTGTTGCAGTAGGGATATATATATGAATGATTTCGTAATGAAAATGGCCATTACCGAGACATTTCTTCACGATACGCTGAAGTTTGTATTTTTCTATAGTTCATTTTATTTTAAAAACCTAGGAACTTAGGAATGCTGCTCATGACAGGCTTGAGGAAGTCAAAGGCTTGTTTTCTTTTTCCGTTCAGTAAACACAACTTGAACATGAAGTTTATAATTCAATTTAGAATTAGCCTAAACTTGTTATTGACCTGTGCAATCCAGCCTTTTGGCGGCGAACAAAAGTCTATTATAAAATAAAGATCAATCGAAATAACTTTGTGACATTTTTCTTCACAAAAATTACAATCTAATTGTGTTATTTTGTGAATAAATGCGTAAATCCTCTTATAATGTTTACGCGGAATTGCCCCTAAAAGGCGTCGCCGCCGTCAATTTGCCGCTCCTGATTGCCTGATTGACTAAAAAGATTTAAAAATCCACTTAAAAATCCAGCGCTCGGAGCTAATGAAGAGCATGGAAAGCTGAGTGAAAGTCTCTGCCCCGCGATGACATGACGGGAAATTATCCGAAAAGTTTGGTTTAATTTAGAAAATATATCTGTAGTTCATCGTCATAGCAGGGAGTCCGTGCGTGTTATGGAGGGGCTGTGAAGGGCTTTTAAATGTTTCAGATTGGAATATTAGTTGTTTTTTCAAGCGTTTCATTATCGATAAATGGCTTTTGAATCAATCTCGGTAAGATTCAGTATTTGGATCAGAGACACGCGACGTCTCCTTCTTCAGAATTCAAGTGTCACTTCGAGGTGTCACTTCAATTCAAGTGTCACTTCGAGGTATCATCTGGCACTTCAAATAAGCCCTAGCTGTAGACATAGAGCAGCTCGGATTCTTTGCTCCATCAGATGCCGTCGTTTGCATGAGCTTTCAACTTAAGCAACTCTTCTCATGAGCCTCCACGCTTATACAGGCACTAAGCTTTTCTTAAAGTATTTTTAGTAAAGTATAATATTTTTCAGTTTATTTTTAAATTTTCTAATGCCTACATGTTTTAATTTCGAATACTCGTACTTCAATCGAATGGCACACTTTTGATTTTTGAGTGCGATGAACATTCACAACTTGATGAATATATTTTCGATTTCAACATACAGTATATATCTGTTAGACATTGCATTCATAAACGGCGCACAGGCCCAAAACACAGCAAGAAAAACGACCTATACGCAATGTCGCGCAGCACATCGTTGCTTTAGTAACTTGATGAAACCCTTAATTGATCCAGGAATTTTAAATATAATTAATTGCACTCACCGTAAACGACTGTAATATGTTGAGAGTTATTAGCGCTGCACACCCATGACACTGTTCCAGGAATTGTTTGATTGCCCTGACTTAAATTGCAACAAAAGACATAGAATGTAAAGGACTTTCAAATAGGCTAATCCTTTGGGAACGTTTACTGAGCTATTCTGAAACGTGCCGCCATTGCAGGACAAAAACGAATATTTCATGACGCACGGTTTCTTGAGAGAAAACGACCAGAAAATACACAAGAAAAATATATAGGGAAAAATGCAAGATATACGTATATGAAATGACAATATATGAACTAATCAAGGACTACTACACACAGGACATGCATAGCCTATGTCCAGCCTCTGCTAGCAGAGGCGATCGCCTACACTATGAAAATGCTGTTGTTTTAGTGGCATCAACAAATGATATGCCCATAATTGTTTCATACAATAGTATTACAATGTGTGTAGTAGTCCTTGAACTCCATTTAAATATTTTTTTTATCAGTGTATGAAGGCAGGAAAATGGTACCTACTTTGCTTAGTACAAAAATTTGAACTTCAAAACTGGCAAAAAGTCTATGGTTCTGACCAAGGACTACTACACACATTGTAATACTATTGTATGAAACAATTATGGGCATATCATTTGTTGATGCCACTAAAACACCAGCATTTTCATAGTGTAGGCGATCGCCTCTGCTAGCAGAGGCTGGACATAGGCTATGCATGTCCTGTGTGTAGTAGTCCTTGGAACTAATATGAATTGAAAACAATGAAACAGGATATTCCATAATTTACTAATAAAACAATAAATCTAACTAACCGAATAGCTGGAATCCTCGGGTACTGCAGGCATCATGCAGTATACAGGGTCTAACACTGAATGCTGTGGTGCATGTGTAATTAACTACGTCTAGTAGGCTAATTCTCTTGTCGTAATTTCCAGTTAACATGGGAAATCAAAGATTGTGAAACAGCTGCTGTATAGAAACACTGCTCATATCACTATTTACCTGCGTTATAGAGTTAAAGATTTAAATTGAACTGAAAAGTATTAGAAATATGAACGCGTTCTATTTAGAATGTATTACCTAACATTCTGAGGAGCATTTCCCATCTTGCGATGGCCGATGGGTCATCATGCATTACGACTCCCGCGCACAACAACAGCTTTCATAGTTCTAACTGTCAAAGATATAGATTGCAATATTCATGCATGCTGTGAAATACGGAGCGTTCAAATTTCGCCTCGCCGGTTACTCTGACTGCGTCATCTACATTAAATTGAAAGTTACAAAGTGTTATTGATTTTCTGAGTATAGAAGCAGCTTCCAGTTTGACCTCCTAATTTATATATATTGATTAGTGTAAATGAAAGTAACATATAACATTACTTTGAGTTAGAAGAACTGGAATTGGAAATGAGTTCCATCAGAGCGCATTTAGAGCGCATCATCTAGTACGGTGAGTTACTTCACCTACTTGAGATATTCACAATCAGCGCGCGATGTTCAAATACTTTTCTACATCCTGTGTGTGCACGCAACATACTTGCGAACGGTGCAATTCTTTTGCAGTTTCGGTGATACGCGTTTCATTTTGAATTTTTTCGAGGCGTTGGTCCCGGGCTCTTTTTCATGTGAGTGCCTCAGAGTTCGATAAACCACGACAGAAAAAAAATTCGCAGTTTTTTCGAGTTCTTCACTGTCAGTTCTGCTGTTTTGTCCAACTTTGAATATTAATATGACATTCTAGACAGCAGAGCAATAACTCTAGCGTTAAAGTAATGCGTGTGATTTGACGTCGTATACGGACAAAATAATCAGCTTAATGGGATCGAACAATCAGATGTATAATAAAAGTGTTCTAACACTGCTTGCATGGTTTTAAAAATTCTAATTCAGTAGAATTATGTTCACACATGAACATATTCGCAGTGGTTGCTTCTGTTTGCATCACTCTTAATTACTCGTACAGCATCAAGTTAATAATGAAATAACCATTCATCTTCATAAGCATTCACTGTAAAGCAGAGAATTTTTGCAGTCCGCAGCGCAATTTACTCCGCAGTGTCTCGCCCGGAAGTTGTTCGATAAAAGGCAAGAACGTGAGAGCGACGCATAAACTGCGTCTCGCGAGGTGCTAACATATTAAAATGCATTCGCGCGGCTGCTTTTTAGCGCATTTTCTCATTTATGGGAAAAAAAGGCGCTATTGTGCTCGTCATGTCCGTCCGTCTGTCTGTCTGTCTGTCCGTTCGTCCGTCCGTGACCACGTTTTCGTCGACGAGAAAATGCGCTCTCTGTCACTCACTGCAGTGAGTACTGAGTTATATTTTTTCGTCAATGCCTACATATTTTATTCAATGCCTACATATGTTTCAGATTATTTGTATTGAGCTTCTGTCTTGCAGAGCTCTGCTCAGGAGTTCAATTCTTTTTATGGACGTAATTTAATGATCCTATTTGCGTGTTCCTTGGCTGTTCTTTTGATTGTTTTTGAAGATGAGCACCCTCAAAATGTAATTTCAAAGTTGATCTAATTATATATACGCGTAACATTGCCGTTTCGTTGTTTTAAATGAAAGGGAATAAATTTATTCAATACATCTAAGCCTGAATTAAAATTGATCACTTTAGAATATTTCTGCTGGATTAATATCAGTATATATAACTGCTCGTAAAGTCCGCAGCAAACAAATTTAAATTTAATGACAAAAATACGCAGAAATGAAAAAAATTTCGTCGTTCTGCTATGAATGAATAAAGGCTGGGCAGGGTGGCCCAGTGTTTACACTTCAGCGTACCAAGATTTGAGCAGAAATGTGCGGGTTCGATCCCAGCTCTGTGCGCCAGTTTCTGGTCAGAATCGGCGTGGAGGCCGGGCGGTTAAGTACAGCAGAATTGTAGCAGTGAGTTGCGGGTTCGAGACCGCAGCAAGCTGTGAATGTTCTGTGATGTTAGGAATCGGCCACAGGACTACGACCTTATAAACACCGAAACCGTTTTTATATTACATTACAAAGCCTGGGTTTTTATCATAATATATTATATTATATTATATTATATTATATTATATTCAAGGACTACTACACACAGGACATGCATAGCCTATGTCCAGCCTCTGCTAGCAGAGGCGATCGCCTACACTATGAAAATGCTGGTGTTTTAGTGGACTCTGCTAGCAGAGGCTGGACATAGGCTATGCATGTCCTGTGTGTAGTAGTCCTTGATTATATTATATTATATTATATTATATTATAATATATCATATTGTATTACATTAGTGAATCATATTATATGCCGTTGAAAAATATTCATTATCTCGGACATAACTCGCTCGCCCGCCTGACCTTCCTGCTATCGCAAGAAGCTCGGCGATGTAGCGCCAGATTGTCGACCGGGAGCTCAACTTTAAAAATCCGAATGGTACCGAGGCCTTTGACGACTGCCACAAATATTAACTCGTATCAACTTTACAAAACATCCATCATGACAATTTTAATGTAGTTGCCTGGTCGATAGTCAATTAAAAGGTTGATTTTGTCGGGCATTATTTTCTTCGTTGAAGCCGAGTTGGAAATTGTGACTTAGCAAAGCGTTAAGGTGGATGATTTTCACATAAATAGGAATTATTTTTGGACATATTAGTCGCAAAAATAGGTTCTTTGAAAGCAGGTTTACCTGCAACACCCGATAAGTTCGTTCAGTTCGCAGTAATCAAGTAATTATGTTCGTGATGTTGAAAATCAAAGCTTTGGCCGGCTCATCAGACACCAAAGCAAGTTTTGTGGATAGCTTCTAAAAATTTTATATTCTCAATAATTATTCATTATTATAATTAATGTATTATTATTATAATCATTAATATAATTATTATTATTATTATAATTAATAATAATAATTATTAATTATTCTGATGGCTCAAAATATTTGTGAAAATAATTAGAGATCATTTTTATACGTAAAGTCGAGCTCAAGAAATATGTTACTAAGCTTCAGAAAGTCCCGCAGCTCAGCCGAATTTCCTCTCTTCTTCTGAGGGAACTTTTACCTTCCATCCCCGCGTTATAAAAATGTCGTAACAATGGCGCTTAAGTTGCCTGACTAACCGAAGCCATGAAAAATAAATATACATGGAACCTAAGATTTATTATTTATTCGCATACGAGTACATAAACATGAAACAATAATGAAATGTCATGGAAACAAATTACAAAAAGCTTCCTAGTGTTCAACCCTTAAGCGAAAAAGTTTCGCTGGTCTCAAAGACAGTTTATAATTGAACAGGTTAAGACGCTATTATGATTCGAGACCAGAAAGTCATTATAAATAAATCATCTCATTAAAATGGCCTCGAATAAAATAACTAAATTTATATGAAAAAACGTTCTTGGCTCAATAGAGACTGGAAATTTCCCAAACGATACTTCTAAGTTGAAAATGTATTAAGTCTCTTAGGCGGAAACTTCAAACTTTTATTATGGTGAAAAATTATCCTCAACATACATTCGTCTCGAAACATGGCAAAACTTTCCAAAACCTCGGACATGACTTACGTTGTTCTCTGCAAGTCTACGCGTTTAATGGCCAAACTTTTGCCTCAGCGGATTGAAAAAAAATACACTGAGAGAAATGAGTGGTACTTTTTGTTCATGTGAGGGTTGTAGTAACCCAGTTTTGCCCGGCTCAATGGCGTATCATGGCTACACACAGAAAGATTTTCAGTATTTGGACAGTATGACCTATACATTGTCTGAATGTATTTCCTCCCCTTACATGTCAGGCTGATGGCTATCCGCTGCACGACAATGGCAATCAATAACGCCACAAATGCAGCCGAGATTATACCAACCATGCATCCGATGTTGAAATAAACTCTGATTTAATGCTATGGTAACGAAATCAACTTGCAATCAACGTTGTTACAATTTAGTTTGCCTGGAGGGCTCTGACGAGATCTCGTGGATTACGGTTGCTTTGTCTCTTGGATTACGGTTACTGTGTCTCGTGGATTAAGGTTACTGTGTCTCGTGGATTACGGTTACTGTGTCTCGTGGATTACGGTTAGTGTGTCTCGTGGATTAAGGTTACTTTGTCTCGTGGATTTCGGTTACTGTGTTTCGTGCATTACGGTTACTGTGTCTCGTGGCTTAAGGTTACTGTGTCTCCTGGATTACGGTTAATATGTCTCTTGGATTACGGTTAATATGTCTCGTGGATTACGGTTACTGTGTCTCGTGGATTACGGTTACTGTTTCTCGCGGATTACGGTTAATATGTCTCGCGGATTACGGTTAATATGTCTCGTGGATTACAGGATTACGGTTACTGTGTCTTGGGGATTCCGGTTACTGTGTTTCGTGGATTACGGTTACTGCGTCTCGTGGATTACGGGTACTGCGTCTCGTGGATTACGGTTACTGCGTCTCGTGGATTCCGGTTACTGCGTCTCGTGGATTACGGTTACTGTGTTTCGTGGATTACGGCGACGATGTACCGTGGATTACGCAGCATCAAAAATATACTCGTACATCACGAAGAAGCCAGACGACAAGCAAAGGATAATACACCGAAAGGCATAACTTAATATTGTGAACTTAATGAATTTGTACGATGTTAATTATGGAATAGGATATTTTTATTGCACGAATATACTTGGAAATGGTTGCGTTATGATGACTAAGATGAATCAAATGATGTTGAGCCGTTATTGAACTAGTCAAAATTATAAGCTTGCAGCGTCAAGTACTCGAAATTTTTTTTAGAATATTTAGCATAGTCAAGAATGACGTAATAAAATATGCAAATTGAGTTGGTTTGTTCAAGAAAGAATACGGATTTTATGTTATGAAATGCGTGTAATTTTATTTTTGAAGGAAATAAAAATGTGACTATTCTCGTTAACTCCTAGCTTGTTGTGGCTCAAATTATACACGAGTGAAAAATTATTTGAATAATATCAATAAAATATAAAGATTTATCATTAATTTATCAATAACGTGACACAGGGTGAGTGGCCTAATTACCTCGAAGTGTGCATTTAGATGCTCATATTAATTTAATAGCTACCTTATAGCATCAAAGCTTTATATTTTCTCTTAAAACTTCGCATCGATTGCTTTTTTTGGTCCTGAAGCGAACACGCATGGTCTCCCCCTCCTTAAATTTGCTAAGGATGACTTAAAAGTGTTTCACTTATCGCCGGGACTAGACACGCTAATGGATGAGTTTTAATTAAAAGTTCGACGGCTTCGGAGCTCACGGCGTCCGACATCAAAAGCTTTAAAGTCAATAACCTGGGAAAATATCGAGCGTGGCGTCGTGTTACTCCAGGAATAATTTGAATTGAGCCAAAAGACTTTTCCCGGCACGCGCTCGTGGATTTCTTCCCGGGTTTTAGATAGAAGTTAAGCTAATTATGTGTTCAGGTAATAGATTTACTGCGCGTGAAAAGAATACTGTGCGTAATTTGGAAAAGAAAGCTGCACGTAACAAGAAAAGGAATATTGTACATGATTAGAATAAGAAATGGTTCTGTACGTAATAAGGAAAAAAACTGCACACAATAAGAATAGGAATACTGTACATGATTAGAATAAGAATACTGTGCGCAATAAGGCTAAAAAACTGCACATAATAAGAATAGGAATACTATGCATGATTAGAATAAGAATGCTGCAGGTAATAAGGATAAAAATACTGAAGTATGAATCGTATATAAATAGCAACGATTGTTGAGTTCAAGGCAGTGAGAGAACATCGATAATAAGCTCACTCAAAATGGGCATATTAGCAGGTATAATTATTATTTTAAAATTGTATTCCAGTGAAATTTCCAGAATTGTTGTTGAATTTCAGGGTGAAAAACCCTGAATTGCAGGGTTTTTCTCCCTGAATTGCCCTGAATTGAAAAAGGGGTTTCACACTGAATTCAGGGTTGAAAAACCCTGAATTGCCCTGAAATAACCCCACGGCTGCAATTGCAGAGCATTGCAGCCGTGATAGTGGTAGGAGATCTTATCCTATACAGGAGTGGTAGGAGACCTTATCCTATACAGGAGTGGTAGGAGATCTTATCCTATACAGGAGTGGTAGGAGAGGAGATCTTATCCCATACAGGAGTGGGAAGAGATCTGTGAGGGCTAGAAGACGCCAAGGGGTCAACCAGAGTTTGTTGGTGAATATGTCATATTGTACAAGTATTGACGTTCTTTTTTAGCTACAGTAGTGGTAGAGAGCGGATACAGCACTAAATTGTCCTTTTGCCGCTCTAAACTGGGTCTAGACCACCTACACTTGGGTAAAAATGCATCACTGTTGCTACAAAGTCTCCTTTATTTCATAGGAGCGAAAGGGGGGTCGCTTTGAGAAAACACTCAACAAACCACCTATTCCTGCTGGTTAAGTGTTTATGGCATATCATACCTGCTGCTATCATCGTTTTAAACCTGCTAAATTCCTGTCTAGATGTAAATACATTATTTGTTTGGTGCTGCTATTCATTTCTCGTTCTAACTTCTTTCCACTCTCGTGCGATAAATTCATAATTTCTGGCTCGGTCCGTTCTCATTCTCCCCCAGCAAAGTTGCAGAACAAAAGACTGATTAATATTCACGAACTCATCGAAATTCGACCTCGTATCACGAATTGAGATCCAGTTAGAGAGCGAGCGCCTGTCCCTTGAGGCTGCATTCGACGCGGCCACCCAATTTATAGCTTCAGATCGAACAAACGCCGGAGAAACATATTGCCGGCCGTACCAGGTCAATATCGTCGACATCGTCATTTTAGAGGAAGTTACGACAGCCTTACTTAATTTGTCGGAGCTTTATGTACCTGGACACTTTCCTAATGAAGCGTAAAATGTTCTGCGATTGCTTCCATAATTGATTATGTCTCTATAAAAGAGCAGTGAAGTCCTGTGAAACCTGTAATAAAGTATTTGGAAATATGAGATACAGTTTGTGGAAACTTGAATATTGAGGGTTATATTTCGCAACATGAAGTCTTATAAGAAATATACAGTGAAGCATACAAATGCAGTCATAACCGCAGAGATCGTCGCTGAAAGAATTGTTGTGCATTGCAAGCAAGCGGTATCGATGCTTGATCACGTCACAAACAGGTGCTGTAACTTTAATTTTCCTACCTGCTATAACAAGCTTTATTTTAGCCGCCAATTGAGTTGCTGTACACATAAAACGAGTTGGTTGAATCTAAAAGCAGAAGTGAATTTCCTGTAGTATTATTTTATCGATATAGCGGAAAAACTGTTATGTATGGCTGATGTTATCAGGAAGCTTCATACGCGCTATTCGGTCACACACTTGAAAACACTCATTTTCACACCTTTTTGGGTCAACCCTAAAAATTCATTATATTGTGACTTGCTTCGCGACAGTCATCATTCATCGAAATTCAAGCAAAAGGTCATAAATCCAAAGCACTCTAAAATTACATACAATTTTCTAGGACTTTTCTGTGCTAGCACATCTTTATCAACCTTATAGCTACAGCGAAAATTAAACGTAAAAAATAATTGAAAACCATCCTTTAGCTCTACAATGACATCAATAGGTTTCTAGATCTGCCTCACGATTTGGGTGCAAGCACAGCTTTAAAGCAACAGTCCCGTCGCTCCTTAATTCAGGGTTCGCTTCTCTCGCGCGAGTAACCTGCTCGCCTTCGACTTCTATTGAACTGGAAAACGAGAATTGTATCTCTCTTCCCGAAAGGTAGCCTTTAAATTACAAGTACGTAAGAAGAACAAATTCGTGAATCCAAGCCCCAAAACCCCCGGCACGTGAAGCCGACGGGGACTAAAAACTCCTTAATAAATTCACGGATTATTTAAAAATAATGGAATTTTAGAAGTCATTGTCTGATACTTTTTCAGATATGTCGGAAAATTATAATTAATTGAACATTGAATACACGAGACTACGCCTCTAAGTTTTATATGTGCTTAGGGATGACTGTATTTATCATAACTGCTAAAACATGATGCACCTATAAAAAAGCTGAACGAATCAATGTGAATTTTGAAATTTGTTCTCTTACAGTTCTTGAAAACAAAAGTATATACGCAGAAAGAGCAAGTAATACTACGCTACGAAGCACTAGAACACGAAAATGGTTCAAATAAATGAAATAATATAAATGGAGAATATTTGGCAAACATTTCGAAGTGCTATTGGTAGGTTTCTATATGCAGGGATACCTCGCACAGTCATGCGCAATGTTTAATCGCTACCAATCTCTAATTACAACACTTCTCTTTAACTTCACTTCTTGTTTGTTTGTTTGTCTGCTATAAATTGTTTTTGTGTCACATTTGCTTAAAGTCATCGACAATGCTTGAATACATTGACAGGATAAATAATTTAAAAAATTACAAAATAATTGTCTTCGTGTATTAAAACAATTTAAAACATAATTTTATTCAATACTTAGAATTTAAAAAAGAAATTCATTTTATATCAGTAACATCTGAGACACTGGCCTCTTTAGGAGTTTTGTCTATGAAAAGTAAATTTTTAACACATATTATTTTTGCTTTTGGTCAATAAAACCGAAATTACATGGTTATATTGCCTCAAATAAACCGAAACTACCGATTATTTTTAAATATAATATACCGCAAAATGAACGGATGCAAAATTCATATGATGAACTGAATGCACGTACTATAATCATGCTGGGATTGCTCGGTCTAGCGCTCGTTTCAGTATGCAAAGTCGCAATCATTGAATTTCAGTTCAATTTGGCCATGGAATGAGCACGGCGACAGGGCCATGCACAACACTGGAACGTAATTGTTCCGAAGCCATGATAGTTGACTCAGTGTTGTAATAGCAATAATGTGTTTAATTTCTTCACCACATCGCGGGAATTAAAAAAGTCGCGTTCACAGCATGCAACACTGCATAAATCAATGCGTTCTCGTAATAAAATTAATTTCAGAGGTAAGCGCAAGCAAGAAATTGTTTTTAGTACATATTAATAAAACATTCTACCTTCCAACTCTTCTTTATTGTCGAACAGTTTTTAACATTTTAAAAGGGATAAATAGAATATTTTTCAGCATCCAGCATGGAATGATTAACTTCATCGCAGTGTGACGCGTTGTACTTCCCTCGAAATATTAATATTTATATTTTTCTTGGTTTATTTGTTGGCAGGTTCTCTGTTGCGACCACAGGACCCGACGGCAGGATGAATCCTCAATGAAAAGCCCAAAATTACAAAAATCCAAGACTAGTTTATTACAAATCCTCGTAATCAAGGCAGTTTCCTCATTAAAAGACCTTCGCCTCCCGACGTGTTATGTAAGTCTTCCATTATTGACCTTGAATTATCGTCGATGATATAAAAAAAATGATCATGCAATTTAATTAATATTTTTAAACGCTCTTTTCTTATTCTTAATACTTTCCAATAAATTTTTGATACTTCTTGTACGGATGATCGTGTATCATCAAGAGTCCGAATCTCATTAATAAGCATCAAACATACAATAATAATCGTTAAAAAATTGTCTACAGATTTTGATAGATGAATCACTGATCATCCATTTCGATAAAAAATAATTTAATTACAAAATTATATTACTCAGCTCATTAGTATCTTTATTTTTTAGCGAGTGTAATGGATCTGCACGTCTCAGGCTGAGGAAGGATCGTCTGTCAACTCAGCAATGGATTCTCCGGCTCCACTAACATTTGTCTGAGGTGTCTTCTGAGCCACACACTATACCAAACGTAAGTTCTGTAGTAATCTAATTGTGGCAATCCATCATGTAGTAATTTCTGCAATCATTCGTAACTTTCACGAAGGATTGCCTCATTTACTAATCCTTCACAACTGTAGCAATAACTGCAATCCTTCGAGCAGCAACTGTGGCAATGCACTGTTTAGCAGCTGTAGCAATCCATCGAGCAGCAAATTCAGCAATCTGCAGTGCAATAATTTTAGCAATCCACAAAGCAATAACTGCATCAATCTCCTGTGCAGTAATTGTAGAAATTCATCGTGTAGTAACTGTACCTTCTGGTTGCAACTGTAGCAATTCTTCTTGTAACAATTTCAATCCATCGTACAGCAATTGCATGCCGTACAAATATATATCTAACATTCATGGTAGTCGATAACTCAGTGACATTAGTGACAGAAATATAATACTGCACTTGTGTATTATGAATTATTTTTTTAAGGCAAATGAACAGCAGAGATTACCATCGAACTTTTGATTTTGAGATCGTTGTTGAACAAAAATTATGAGATCAAAGCTCTTAGATCGTTCAAGACGTGAGAAAGTTGAAATCCTCGATACTGCCATCGGAACCTCAAGAAAAGGCACGAGTCTATTATTGTGGCGTCGGAGCATCGCTTCATGAATGTTGTCCGAAGTTTCCTTCCAACTAATTCATGATTCACGCAAAAAGTAACGAAATAACTTTGCAGTCAAATTTCAAGAAAAGCACTGCATGAGGCCTAGGCATTGGGAATTAAATTTACTATTTTTGTTTGATATATTATATAACAATCTGTAGTATTATCGCGTGCGTCAGTGTACTTAGCATTAAATTGCTAAAATATAATGGAGGTGCTTTCGTTTAATAATATTATTTTATTAAGCATTATTTGTGCAGATGAGGCGGATGTCGTGCTCGGCGGTAGAAGGGCCTCGTGGAGGTCGCTGTGAGACTCGTCTGGTGGAAGTGGAACGGCGCAAGAGAGAGGGGCCCACTTGGGAAGCTTTCAGGTCCCGTATTTTCTCCTTCGCCAGATCCCGAACACAGGCCCTGGCAGGTTTTGGCACGCCTGTTCTTGGGGCTCGCAGTCCCGCAACGACTCCTACAAGTCGCAGTCCTTCAATGAGGAGTCCCGCAAGCACAAGTCCTGCCAACCGAAGTCCTGCCAACCGAAGCCCTGCTAACCGGAGCCCTGCAAACCGAAGTCCTGCAAGTAGGAGTCCGTCGTCAAGAAGCCCAGCAAGTCGAAGTCCGGCTCGTTCTCCGTCGCGCAGTTCATTGGTGAGAACCCCAGCCCAGTCCCCCGTTACCCCCATGCATCGTTCCCCGAGTAGTGGTTCCCCTCCTACGCACATCAATTTCCAGCAACAAAAGCGGCGAGGCTCTCGAGGTTCCCGAGAGTCGCTCTCAGGTCCCGACACTCCCACCACCGCCATGACGATCACTCGCAAAGATTCTCCTACTGTTGAGACTCCGGTAGGAGTCAAAGCCAAACGCGGTCGCCTTCGCACCTTCAGTCTCAGTCTGGAAGGAAGTGAACCCGGTTCGATCAACTCCAGCCTCGACAGCCCCAGTACGCCCAGTGGTTCATCTGGGAGAAGAGCGCAGTTGAAAATTCGATCTAACAGTCAAGCTGGACCTCAAATTGAGTCTAGCCGGAGGATGTCCGGGGATCTCAGTATACTCGAATTGTCGCAAATGGACGATGAAGCGAACATGGAGGCAGCAGCGAACCGCCCCAGAAAATGGTCGTACCACGGGACAGCGTCTCCGAGCACCCCAGTTGACATGCCCAAACGACACTCGTTCAGTACAGGATCAGAGCAGCCTCATGGCAACAGCGGCACTATGTCAGGAATAGTTGTGTCAAACTCAGACCTCTTGTCCCTCATGCAACCGTCTCAACTTCTCGCTCTTCCTGGCCTGGCTGATTTGAAACAGTTCCGTACGGTCATGCCTCGAGCTCCTCCCACGGTTCCGAAACCAAGAGGGCGATCACAGAGTATTGCCGTGTGTGCATTGTCAGCTCCTTTGCTTCCCTTGCAAAGTGAGAGCGGATCTATCATCATCCGCACCACCGACTGTGACCACGAGGCTTCAGTGTTGGCACGGACGGCCACTCTGGAAGACTACCCTGAAGAAAATGAACAAGATGGCGCGCAGGACATGGACGAAGACTTTAAAGACAAACTTGTGTGGGATTCAGCTGGCTCAACTGTTGACGTGGGGCTCTTAGGATCTGTCATTGAGAGTTACCTGAAGATTTCCTCCGAGGATGACAACCAAGACTCAAAGAAAGAAGACGGAGCCAATTTGACGCCATCTTGCGGCCGTTTGCAAGTCAAATGACGACCTCCAGGCAGCGACTACATCATCGTTATTGACAGCAGTGGAGAAGAAGCTTCGGACTCGGACGACCAAGATTATGAGGATGATGCCTCGGGAGTCCTCAGCCCTTATCATATTTCTTGGAAGCCGGTCGCATTCCCTAACCCTTTTACAATTATCACCTCCATGGTTAATTGTTTTGTATACGATTATTCTTAAGAATGATCGAAATCTTGTCGTGATGCACTTTTTTAGGCGAATATTTGCGAACAATTATTTATAGTTGATGTTCGAGCTAAATTTCATTCAATCTCGATTCGGAACACCAGCGCTCGTTTGGAGGTTTTGTTCGTGAGATAGAACTATCTTGAAAATGAATAATATTTATTTTGATCTTATTCAAGATGTTTTGCATTTCCATGAATTCTCATGTCGATTACAATCATAACTGTAACCCTGTCGGTGACGATGATGTACGTCGGAAGTCGATGATGTCAACATCATTTGAATGTGTCATCTCCTTGTGGCTTTACTCATAAAGCTCAGGAAGCACCGATGTGGCTGTCTGGTTGCGATGCTATTTGTCGTATGACCAAAGAAATCAAATGTTTCCCAAGTGGTTCATGTGTGTTGAACTCATAACGATCCCAACGTATTCGTTCAACGGCTCTTGATCACGAATTTGGAGTTATCACTCAATCGCGTTACTGTAAGAGCTTCACTGTGTGACTAGCACCCACCGTAAGGTTTCCTCGGCGATGTTTGACGTCGTTTTGATTTTCGGAGATTACAATTGGATGGGCAACATTAAAATTATGCTCCTATACGCGCATTGGATTGATTCAAGTTTTAGGAGAATCAGCAGGCTAGATCTTGGTAAATAATAGCGAATAAAGCCATTTCGAGTAAGTGATCACGACATTGCGTTCCAGCAATGACGACACAAATTAATACATAAAGACTGATTTAACTATAAGAAAAAAATTGTTTTATTAAAATGTGCTAAGGTTTTTAAACGTTCCGTGTTATCACTGATCTATAGTTACATGGCTCCGTGTTTAAAATATACGGGTATGTTCTTCAATATTACTGAAAAAAAGTATAAAAATCAGCATCATGTTTTGATTCAAGATAAAATTTTCAGTTTTTATTTAGAAAATTTTGCTGTTAGTGCTCAATTCAAAAAAAAGTTTTTGAGCGACTCTGAACCATTATCATTCTAAGATTGGATGTTTCCGTGTGATGTTACATGTTGCGTGGATGTAAATAATCAACACAATGTCTCCGTAACATCTAGATGCAAATTATGCATTTTCCCAATAAACCATCAAGCGTGCTTATCTCTTTCCCACTCTCTAATAAATTATTATATAGGAACAACGAAACTTCCGGCGGAACAACGAAAAAAATTACCAGTCTTCACGTAAGGCTAAATAGCTACGATAATGCGTCCGCTGTACATAATTGAAACGTCCGTACATTTTACATTCTTTAAATCATTTAGTTACTAAAATCTTGCTGTGCAGTTATTTAACTTGCAGCATCAAACATTTTCTCGCAGCTGCATAATCATGCGGTCTGTGAATCTTTTTAAAATATTTGAGAAATGAAAATGAAAGTTTAGCAAAAACATGATTACTATTTACTTAACGTATTTATTTGTCTCATACCATACCAAATCCATGGATTGATAATAAAAACAAATGAGATAATAAGGATCAAATTCAGAGCCCGCCGAACTTCACAGGAATGTCATAGGAGAACAGAATCCGCGTATTGCAGTGGATCTCAAACTTGGTCACCTTACTACCATGAGAGCCTGCCACAATGAGCATATTAACCTGTTTAACATGTTCTTTTGAGCAAGTTCAACCTTTTACATGATCACGTACATATTTTTTCCTTTCCAATACTGTGAGTTTCTCGTCTGGTATCCCTCCATTTCTCCCTAAAAGTTGATGAATTCTTCTCTGAGAAATTCACCCTAAGTCACATGCGGTAAATGTAGAGTTGCATTTATAAAGGAGGATAGCAGCACAACAGGGAGAAAGAACTTAGGCAGTAACCACTGCTCGGAGATACAAGAACATACATATACATCAGATCAGTTGAAAACTTGACCTCTCAACTCGAGTTAATTATAAAGTTCACAAAAAATGCAGTGGATAGATAAGGAAAAAACATTCGTTAAAAACGAAGAGAAACTACCGTAGGTTATAACTAACGTAACGCTCAACCAAGTATTACTTTACTTCAATGATGGTGGTATGTACATTTTTCCGTCAGCAACTACGGTCGACCGACGTTTTATGGTTCTGTGAAATATACTTACATCCACGGATTGAGTGAAGCCTGTCATTTTATATATTTTTATTGAATTAAAATACGATATTAAAATTTGAACTAAATGTAAGTATAAGCTGGAATTTCTGGGAAATTTCCACGAGATATTCCATCTCGACTAGGAGATAGTAAGAGGTGTACCTAAGAACTCTGGTGCGGGAAAGACATCAGAAAACTTCAATTTGCTCCGGCGCTCGAATGATACTCAACACAAACTAAAAAAGCTCATACCCAACTCACTGTTCTATATTGTACAGTGTTTAATAAAAGACTACGTACATGACCACAAACTCAAGATAAGCCCTAATAAAAGTGAAAAGAAATGCGAGACTGAAACATCAACAATAAAATGAAGAATTACCACAAAAATGAATGAAACATAACACGCATGCAAATGGAAATAGATTATTTTAATGAAAGACGAGTGGCAGATAAGCAATGACTCTACAGGAGGAACACAGGAGGCTGTCATGGTGATGGAATCTTGGAGTGCAATGTTCTGGGTGAAGTTCTAATCCAAGGTTTGAATGATGGCATGACTTAGAATGAAAAGTTCTGGGTGAAGTCGTAATCCAAGTTGTATATATGTTTGAATGAATTAAGTTAAAAAATTCTGGGTGAAGTCGGAATCCAAGTTGTATAAATGTTTGAATGAATTAAGTTAAAAAGTTCTGCGTGAAGTCGAAATCCAAAATGAGGATGATAGCATGCATTAGAGTGTAAAATTCTGGGTGAAGTCGTACTCCAAGGTGGGGATGATGGCCTGCATTAGAGTGTAAAGTTCTGCGTGAAGTCGTATTCCAAGGTGGGGATGATAGCATGCATTAGAGTGTAAAGTTCTGGGTGAAGTCGTACTCCAAAATGAGGATGATAGCATGCATTAGAGTGTAAAGTTCTGCGTGAAGTCGTACTCCAAGGTGAGGATGATAGCCTGCATTAGAGTGTAAAGTTCTGGGTGAAGTCATACTCCAAAATGAGGATGATGGCCGGCATTAGAGTGTAAAGTTCTGGGTAAAGTCGTACTCCAAAATGAGGATGATGGCCTGCATTAGAGTGTAAAGTTCTGGGTGAAGTCGTACTCCAAAATGAGGATGATGGCCGGCATTAGAGTGTAAAGTTCTGCGTAAAGTCGTACTCCAAGGTGGGGATAATGGCCTGCATGAACTTGAGAAAGACGATGAGGTATAGGTGCACCTGCAGCTCCCGACTGCCGCGACTGGTCATAATCTCGCACAGCTTCTTCATTGTCTCGGCGTGCCTGCACGGTTAGGAAAATTCACCGCAATGACAACACAGTTTAATGAAAAGAAAATCGTTTCATTGACCAGCAAGAAGAGATAAATTGATGAACATAAAAAGTTTAAAATCAGTGCGATTTATACAGGTAGTAACATTAAGAGCGCAGAAGGTAGCTCACTTGCAGGGATGTACAGAAGCCATGGGAGGTCCCCCAGAAAGATGAGGGTGGGTCTCAACAGTGATGGTCTTGTTTGCGTGGTCTTCACTGAAGTCCTCATACATGGCCTCCACGCTCAGGGGCACGCGGTTCTGCACAAGTAATTTGATAATTTAAAACTTCTACTAATACGATTTCAGTATCTTACTGTCTCTTAGTAAAGATTAATTTCAGTAACTTTCTGATAAGCCCCGTATTGTTGGGGGCTCAACATAAAAGAAAAACAGTACGGTCAAGGAGCGATGATAAGTGAGTAGGGTCCTTAGAATAAAGAATTTGTAGTTAGTGCTGCAAATAAAAGAAAATCTACCTGCTAAATAGTCTCAGTTAAAAAATAAGTGTACCGTTAGTGTATGAGAATAGGTTTGAGTTAAAAAGCCATTCTGTGCCTCACACACCCCTTATAAACGACTAACTGTGAGCCACAATAATAGGACATCTGTTAACCTCATCATATCCAGTGAGCCAGAGACGAGGAGTCTGGTAATATTTATCGTAAGTGATGTGCAGATCGTAACGTCGTGTAGGGACAATCTCGCCTCCACCACCAGCAGCGCCCTCCATGACGTCATCAAGACCAGACTTGCCAGAGACGACGGGCGCGATGTACTCGGACTTTACATGAAAGAAATATAACTCAGTAGGTACTCAATGCAGTGAGTGACAGAGAGCGTATTTTCTCGTCGACGAAAACGTGAAGTCACGGACGGACAGACGGACATGACGAGCACAATAGGGCATTTTTTCGATAAATGAGAAAATGTGCTAAAAAGGGATGGATATTTACAGATTTACGTTAAGCAAAATACATTATGTAAGGGATATGAAGAGACTGTAAGCAAATGACTGCACGAACTTTTCAACAGCAAACAGAAGCTTGTTTCAAAAAATTTTAAGGTAAAAATTCAAGTTTAAACCTATTAAAATGCATCATGTATGGAATTAGAAAAAATATAACTCTGTACTGACTGCAGTGAGTGACAGAGAGCGCATTTTCTCGTGGACGTAAACGTGAAGTCACGGACAGACAGACAGACAAACAGGCAGACAGACAGGCAGACAGACTGACAGAGGGACATGGCGGTAACAATAGCAGCTTTTTTCCATAAATGAGAAAATGCGCTAAAAACAGCAAGGGATTTTTACCAATACTCACAGGGTCCTCATCCTGAACTTTGCCCATTTCATCAAATTCGTCCATGTCAAAAGCTTCATCCTCATCATCCTCAGGTTCCTCTTGACGCTCTAAAAGAGGAGCTGGAACTGATCTTGAGGCCTCTTCCTGAATAAAAAATAATATTGAATTAACTAACTGAAAAACAGAAATTGGATTTGTAAACATGTAATTAGATAACATACCGTTTTGCTGATTCCATAACAGCATACCGTAATAGAAAATCAAGTTTACAATTTAATTGTATTTCAAGGTAATTCCAGAAGCTGAGGCAACCTACTTTGTCATCATCAAGGGTCATTTCTGCAATTTGTTGAGCAACAGCCCCACTTCCGTTGTCGCCAAGCAGAGAGGAGCTGTGGGTGTCAACCCATCCTCCATCACCGTCATTTTCATCCAACACAGTTTCTGCACCCTGGTACTCCATCTGCACAGCAACATAAGAAATGTTAATTCAAGGTAAGATATATAAACAGAATGGGAATTGGTACATGGGAATGAATTATTGAAAATGAACATTGGATAAAAGGGAAAAAAATTTAACTCAATAATAAATTAATTTGATTAAGTGATTATTTCATCATCTACAAGTACAAGCCAATTAATGTTAGGAGAAAATTAATTTGACTTATACATATTGTAGGACCCAATTTACTAGAAAATAAAATAAAATGAAATTTTATCCAAACATTTCAACCTAACATATAAAAATTTAAATCAAAAACACCTATGTATACAACTGATTAAATCTGTTATGGTGTAAATGATAAGATATAGAAAAAAATGTGGTATAGAACTTGCAGTTAAAAACACCTGTTTTACACGTTTGTAGCAAGGCACATTTCTGGTGACAAGGAACTGCTTGTCAGGAGGCAGGTATGGACGAGTGTAGGCTGGGTCTCCAGCATCCCACTGCCATGTGGGGCAGTGATGAGTAAGGTGGTCTCCAGCAGCAACAAACTCTTCTGGAGTCAGTACACCAGTTTCCAAAAATTTACTCTCCTGGTTGAGGGAATACAGTCTGAAATTAGGTGTCTGAAATAAAACTACAACAATATCATTCAAGAAAATTAACTAAAAAGCCAACGACATTATTATTTAACAATATTATAGTAGTACCAATAATAAAATATTACGGATAAATTATTATTTATAATTATAAATTATTATTTGAGCATATTTCATGTCACAGTTTACAGGTTTAAAAGGAGGGGTATGTTTCTGTAAGAATATGTAAATAAGAAATTCATCATTAGGCTTGTAAAAATTTTGCATCTAGAGAATTTACACTTACTGTTAAAACTGGGGTAAGATACTCAGCAACACCAAGAGCTTTTCCTTTAACAGCATTTAATATATTCTGCATTGTGATTAAACTGGTAACTCTGTCACAAAAGAAAAAAGGAAACAATTAGAAAAGAATATCAGATGTATCAACATTTACGGCTATTACTATCTTGGTACTTGGTAGTTCTCAGAGTTGCAGATACATTAATAGGAAAAGACTCTGTCCCCACTTTTCAGTTAACCTACTGATGTTGAATTACCTGAGTAATCCGTGGAGTGGAATTAGACTTTAATTGACCCTTTAGCATCTAGCTGTACATGCACGTTGCCTTTCAAGAAATTGCGCGTTAGAAACGTCTTCTGAATGTGATGGAGCTACAGCCCTGTCAGACTCATTAAGAACATGTTTGCTTGGAGTGTGAGAGTGTAGTGGGCCAGTAAATCCAGTAAGTGTTCTGAGGGAATGTATATGTTGATCAGTTGATGAGGGTAATATGTTTTTGTAACCTGTCTAAATGTGAAATGACTGTAGTTCTGTGTGCCTGTTTACCTTTGTTAGGGTTTTGATGTGCTGTGTTTTCTCCAAGTAGGCAATATTATGGTGGATATGCATAATTTATCCACCTTACCACCTTCCCCATGTTGCCTATCCTGTCTGATGGCACATGGCAGTGTAGTTTTGGATGGATGGTCTCTAGTGAGAGTGCCAGAGCTTTGTCTCTTGGATGATGGCAATGTACAATTTATTTATATTAATTACCAATTACCATATATAACATATTTCATGTTTGATACACCTATTAATGTTTTTTCATTATGTTTTAGAAATTCAGACTCTACAGAGTCTTATTACTCTTATATCAGTTATAGGTATATGTCAATTTTAACTTAATTTCCAAGCCAGTCAACATTACCCCTTCAAGGTCACGGCTGACATTAGGTGGTCTAAGTTCCCCCAT
Source organism: Hyalella azteca (assembly GCF_000764305.2). Lineage (NCBI taxonomy): Eukaryota > Metazoa > Arthropoda > Malacostraca > Amphipoda > Hyalellidae > Hyalella > Hyalella azteca. The sequence goes on from NW_025940835.1 coordinate 109,286, forward strand.
TCAGGGGCGGCGCCCCCCATTTGCAAACTATGACACTTTCCTCAAATTTGTCATTTGCATATGTAACTAGAACTCCATGGTCAGGAAGATGTGCCAGGTGCGCGGGAATTTATTTTGTCATTTTAACAACCTGCGCAGTGCGCCGTACTACGTTGGTAAAAAAATGCGCCGTGCGCCGTACTTTAGAAAGCTAAAATAGTTCTACTATTTTAGTCGACAATATACGCGAGTATATTGACTACATACAACCGGACTGTTTTTAGGGTAAAATTAGTTATTTGGGGTAACACGTGCATGCAACCTTGTAATAAGTTCGTGGCTTGTAAATAGTTCATCATTACTCAGCGTAAATGGCTTTTCATTAAAAATTACCCGGCGACGCTTTGGGCTTAAAAATCCATATATTGCCGACGCTGCATCCACCCTCTGCATAGTGGAATTTATGGTGAGTGAACGTCTGTGAACCTAGAGTATAGAACTATATTTTGCATGTTTCAATTAAAGTTTCATTTAGCTAGTAAAAAAATGACCTTTAAAAAAATAGTCTAAGTTACCCCATTTTACGGTAGGCTATCTGATCTTTGTCATCTTGGAAAGTGGAAACCAGCAATCCACAATCCAGCATTATGATTAAGCCATTATTATACACAAGAAATTGATTAACATATCTACCTATTAAATGAGGAAATTAAAAATGAACTGATTCTAATAACCTTTGGTTTGTAACCTTATTTTATGTCCCATAAAAAAAGTGCATATAAATTTTTTTGTATGTGATCTGTATGAAATTCGGATGCTAAGGGCTAAAGGGCTTAATTATAAGAGTAAGTACTTATAAGTTATAACCAATTTCCCAGTGGGCCAGTAGGCATGTAAAATTACGAAAATACAAATTTTATTTACAAGAATAAGCAAACAATGATTAACTTATATGCTGGACACCTGCTTTGAGTTTGAGAAATAGGCTAACCGAATATGGATTACAGATTACCCAGAGTCTAAGCACTCAAAGATACTTTGTAAGTTTATGAAATAGTTGATTGATCCAGTGCTCGTGTGAGGAGTTGCCGGTAGATAAACGTCGCTAATAGGAGAGGATAAGAGGTGGAATGACAAGGTACTCTCGCAAGCTCAAGCGACAGCAATGTTATGCAGCAACGTAAAAATAAATGACTCAGAGTCAATTGGTATTCAATCACACCAAGTAGTAGTTATTCAATAATTGCTGTAAAATGAAATTCCAATTTTAAAATAGTAGTTATTACTTCTACAAAGAATTATCTGTGAAAAATCAGCATTTTACTAACTTCAAATAATATTTGTACAATACCGGTATATATGAACAAAATTTAGGAATTGAAAATGAAAAATTTGTGAGCGAATATATATCAGTCACAAAATTTGGCATAATATTGAACGCAGATTTTTTCGAATAGAGTAAAACAAACTTAAGAAAAAAGGACTCATCTGATTGTCCTCCTTTATTGCTTTGCTTTAGTTGCATGATACAAATTGTGTTATTTCCGTAAGCTCATCATCAATACCTAATAATGGATTCAAAAATCCCTAGCACTTTTCACGTCTCGGACAAATTTACGGCCGGGCTTGCGGCCGGTCTCATGGCAAATCTCCAAATTCAGTCGTTTGTTTATTCCAAGTTTCGTTCAAATCTGTTAAGTAGGTTAGGAGTAATTTCTTGGTCACTGCAAATTTCGTCACGAATTGCTCTATAACTCACGAATGAATGTGAAATGGAAAAAACTCGCAAACAAAAGTAAAACCGAAAAAACGAAGAAAATCCGAAATCTTGAGCTATAGATTGGAAGATTAAGAATATATAATAAATAAAAATAATAATGGCGGTTTCAGCGTTTAGTAGGCCGTAGGCCTGTCGCCGATTCGTAACATCGCAGAACACCTACAGCTTGTTGCGGGCTTGAACTCGCAACTCACTGCTACAATTCTGCTGTGCTTAACCGCCCGGCCTCCTCGCCGATTCTGACCAGAAACTGACACACAGAGCTGGGATCGAACCCGCGCCTCTTTGCTCCAATCTTCATTATCTTGGTACTCTGAACTGTAACCACTGGGCCACCCTGCCTAGTGTTACAGTAACCAAAGTTTCGTTCAAATCTGTTCAGTAGCCTAAAAGAAATTTCTTAGTCACTGCAAATTTCGGCACAAATTGTCGTATAATTCAGGCATGAAGGTGATCTGGAAAATTTTTTCACGAGCTAAATATCACCGTTAGGATCTGCTGAATACGTGTATCAACTTTCATCGAGCTGCGTTAATTATTTTTAGAGATAATCCTTGGTTACAGAATTAGGAGATTGGCCGTGAGATCAGCCGCATGTCCGGCCGGTTTCCCCAAATTCTGTGAAAGGAATATCTCCCAAAGTAATGAACATAGCTCGATGAAACTTGGTACACGTATTCATTAGAACCTAACGGTGATGTTTAGCTCATGAATTTGTTAAATTTCACCTTAATTCGTGAGTTATATGACGATATGTGCCGACATTTGCAGTGAGCATGACACTTCTTCAAACAAACCTACGGTAAAGATTTCAAAAAAACTTTGAATATAGAAACCTAACCTCCTAGCGGTGATGTTTAGCTAGTGATTTTTTAGATTTTGTCTAGGCTTGCGAGTTTTTTTCTATTTTTCCAACATTCGTGTCGTAAACAGCAATAATACGTGCTTAAATTCGCAGTGAGCGTAGAATTTCTCGTAAATACCAAACAGATTTGAACGAAACTTCGTATGTGAATACCTACCTAACCTTCCAACGGTGACTTTTAGCTTGTGACAATTTTTATCGATTTTGCCTTCGTTTGCGAGTTATACAGCTTTACGTATACCGGGTCTTGGTCAACGCAAGTATAAAAATAGGCCTGAGAAATGCCAGTCGTTTCTTCATATATCCGTATAACTCGCGAACGAAGGCAAATTCGAAAAAAATTTCACAAGCTAAACATCGCCGGTGCGAGGTTAGGTAGGTATATTCATGGTTGAACCATGGGTATATTCACATATGAAGTTTCGTAAAAATCTGTTTAGTATTTTAGGAGAAATTTTATGCTCACTGCGAATTTAAGCACGTCAGAACGTATTGCTGTTTAAATCACGAATGTGGGAACAACGAAAAAAAACAAACGAAGGCAAAATCTAAAAATTTGGCACGAGGTTAGTTTTGTATATTCAAAATTTCGTTCAAATCGGTATAGCAGTTTAGAATAAACTTCTTGCTTACTGCGAATTTCGGCAAGTATCGCCATATAACTCACTAAGGAAGATGAAAATCATACATTTTAATGAGCTAAAAATCACCGGTACGTCCTAATGAATACGTGTACCAAGTTTCATCGAGCTACGTTCATTACTTTGGGAGATATTTCTTGCTCACTAAATTTGGGGACACTGACCGCGAGTCTGGCAGTAAATTTGTCCAAGACGTGCACTTTTTGCCGCTCAGCTGACCGTGAAGTTGTCGGAGACGTGATGACCTTTTGGTTCTGCGATGTCTAGAATCCGCCAGAGGGCGGATTTGGCCAGCACCTCAATTTCTTGGTAATACTGCTACTGTCGGTCGCGAGACCGGCCGCGCCGCCGCAAGTCTGGCCGTAAATTTGTCCAAGACGTGCTCTACGTCTCGACAAAATTTGTCCGAGACGTGCTCTTGAGCTGTGCTAGGTAATTTAAGAGACATTCTAATCATTTTGTTGTGCAAGTTAATGCCTTAAGTTAAGACTGCCCGGAGAATAATCCGGTAGGTCAGAACGGAGGCCAGTGATTGCGATCCTTGTGCGGCTACTTTCTCACCTTCAATCCGCAGCCGGCAACAACAACAATGCGATCCTGTGATTTTTTAAGAGTTAACGACCCCCCCCCCTTGGGACATCACCTGCATCACTCTGCCTTGTTCCCTCTAACTTGCTCTGAACCTCTGATGCCCTTGCTATGCTTCGGTGGCTTCCTTAGTTTTGGGAGATGGAGTGGCCGTCTGCAGTGGCTACTGATGGACGGGCCACCATCTTGCATCCATTTGTTCAGGGTTGTCTCCAGTCCCAATGTCCCATGGATTGCTTGTCATTCTCGCCGTATTTCAGTTGCCCTAACTCGCCTTTGTCTGGGACATGTTGGAGTTCATTCTTATCTCCATCGATTTGGGATGGCTGACACTCCCATCAGTCCCATGTGTCTGCATTGTGGGGTTGAAGAAACAGTTGAACACTTCCTCCTGATATGTGCCCTATATGACCGTGAGAGACAGGTGATGGTATCGAGCATCAATGCCCTGCCACCCTGGGAGTTCCTCTCAAGCTCTCTCATCAGTCTCGTGTCTGTATGTGTGCTTCTTGGCAGAGGCAATTACCCTGGACGAATTCAGCACTCCATACTCCATAGTACGAGCAATTGCTACTTACCTCACACAAACTGGTCGTCTAATGGTCTAACTACTTTATAGCCAGTAAAGAGCACTGAACCTAATGACAATTTGCCTCCCATCGCTTCACATCGTGAGACTGCCAACAACCTGAAGAAGAAGCATCAGCTGATAAAGAGGGAAAGAAATTGAAGTGAGAAGATAAAGACTTGAACTAAATAATAATTGCCAAGTTCAGGAGTTACAAGCGGTTCGCGCTGCCGCGCATGACTTCTTCAACACCTTCAAACCGTCATCAATCAATCAATCGAGTTGACGACCCCACTGTCCCACATGACAATGGTCCGGTTTGAGCTGCGACAGACGACGGACCAAATTTCAAGATTGAAGCCACAAATACTTTAAAATTCCTCTTCTTTAAGCTTTAGACTCTGCCAAAGCAGCAAAGCCTAGAGATGGAGCTATTCACGGAACAATGGGCTAAAAATTATTTATAGGCAGCCTAAGCCCTGAAGCAGAGGCCTGATTTAGGGCCTATTATGTAGCCTTAAACTTGAGTAGCTTAGTGTTAGTGGCTATCATAGGATTTATTATATATAGAGAGGTCCTTTGGAGTTTGGGTCACAATTTTGTTGCCATACTGCCCATACATAACTTAGGAGCATATTCTTTCCCACTGATGGCATTATAATATAGAAGAAAGTAACTTGGAAAGGCCAGCACCTCAATTTCTTGGTAATACTGCTACTGTCGGTTGCAAGTCCGGCTGCATCTGCAAGACTGGCTGGCCTTTTTATAAACTAAAAAAACAGCATTGGAACACATCCATGCGAGTGATGCGACAACACTTCTTCTCGCTTAGAGTCACTGACATGTGGAACGGCCTCCCTGATAGCATTGTTGACGCTCCGAGTATGAACAGCTTCAAAAATAGACTAGACAAAGCTATGCAGGAGCATATGTTCAGTTTTAAAATGCTTACTGCTTAGCAAATTACAGACCAGGCAATAAGTCCAGCAGCTATCTCAATCAATTGTCAGTTATTGAAAGATTGGGTTCTAAAGGCCGGATCCCTTGTGAATCAAGTCACGAAAAGTTCAAGATCTGCAACAGGCCATGGGCCTATTTCTTCAATGCTAACACTTCTATTCTATTTTATTCTAACTGTTCTTACTATTACTCTGTAGAAAATTCAACTCTGATCAAGACTTTGCTGCTGCCTCTAATTAAATTACAATAGCACATTATGCAAAATAATTAATGATTAAGCCATCAATGCCATCGTGGCTCATTACTGTCCCTGTCAGTTCCTTCTTCCCTGCAGGCAACTATCAATAAATTAGAGGCTCAATAATGTTGACACAAATGACAGTAAAAGCATTTAAATCATTAAGATATCATGGTAGATGTTATAGAAATTTTCAAGGAAGACCTGCATGCTTTGTATTGCAGCAACAGCTCAAGCACACATGGGCTGCACAGGTAAGCATGATTTTTAGGAAGTTAAGATTGTAAAACCATATTTAAAAGTGACCTTATTAAATCAAGCAAGTCTAGTAGGCTGTCATTTATTTTTAAGTTTTTTTATTGTGAAATTTGATTCTTCAAATGTTTTGAATACATATGATTCATAATCCAACTTGCAGGTCATAATGAAAAACATTGAATTTGTGAAATTTTCTGCAGGTTGTTCAAGAAGAGTTCATCAAGTTCTTCCAGAAAGAGCACCACAAGTTTATTCCATCTAGCTCTGTTACTCCTTGGAATGACCCTTCTCTCTACTTTGTCAATGCTGGAATGAATCAGGTGAGCAGCTAATATCATCTGATTTTTAAAATTATTCCTCTGATGATAAGGGGTCATGTGTATATAGATATATATTACTCTTTCATTAGGTACCTATAATTTTTATTTAAAATGAAGTTATAACTTGATGATACATTCAACTAATATTGTTCTTACATTCCTCAAATTTTTTACTGTCATATATAGATGATTTTATTTGTGAATAATATCTGGAATATAGTAAACAGTTTTGTAGAATAAAATAAGTTGATTAACAAATTTGTTCACAGTTCAAACCTGTTCTGCTTGGGGCTAAGCCACCTCCTTGTCCACGTGCAGTCAACAGCCAGAAATGCATCAGAGTTGGTGGTCGGCACAATGATCTCTTAGCTGTTGGTACAGACTCATACCATCACACTTTCTTTGAGATGCTTGGTTCTTGGTCGTTTGGAGACTACTTCAAGGTAATTATTAGGTCATGAATTACTTTATAGTACCTTCAGCAGGATTAAATGCTGTAAAAATTATAAATGTAATTATTACGTAGTAAGTACTGGGAATATTTTTAAAAAGATTGAATTGGCATCTAATTTTTGAGTTGCAAGTCTTTACTGGAAAACCTCAGCATTTCAATTCATTAATGGTTTCATTCATGTTAGTATTTGTTTTTCCTTCTAGCAGCCATAGTCCTTTCTTTTTAAACGCCATTTATGTTATTTCATTAATAATCTAATAATTCTATCAGATAGTCATTTGAACTTGTGCAATATTCTAGATGAAATATTTTCAAGGTAGATTTTTTTTACTGATGTTCAATATTGTGAAACATACTGCACTAGAAATTGCCTTCTACGGGAATTTAGTTGTCATCTAGAACTATTTAATTTCAGGAAGAAGCATGCAAGTTGGCATGGCAGTTGTTGACAGAAGTTTATAAGTTACAACCTGAGCGGCTTTTTGTTACCTATTTTGGTGGAGACTCTTCACTTGGTGTGCCAGCAGACCAGCTCACCAGGGATACATGGCTCAGCATTGGGTCAGATACTCTATTGTTTCCCTTCACTTGGCAAAATATTTTTTAAAAAATGATCATCAATGAAGGATTTTTAGCTAGCATGCTTGTTGCATGATCTAAATGTGTCATTGGATGATGTGATGCATTTATATAGTATATCTGTAGAAGTTTTTACCATATGAACTGCAAGAGTTTTTTAATTTTATTATGCATGTGGAAGGGAAATTTGTGCTGTGACTTGGATAGAAGTTCATTTTGTTGCATGGAAAGTCAGTCTAAGGCTGCCCAGACTATTGAGTTCATGGGGAAAATGCATGGTGCGATTCATTCAGACAGGTTTTTACATTGAGTGAGTTCAGTAATTTTCACATTGATGTTGTGTAAGCAGTAAGCAGTTTTTCACTTTAGTATTAGTGTAATTAGTATGCAGATTTTCACTTTGATATTAGTGTAATTAGTATGCAGGATTCCACATTGATATTAGTTTGATTAGTATGCAGGTTTTCACATTGATATTAGTGTAATTAGCATGCAGGATTCCACATTGATATTAGTGTAATTATTATGTACTTTTAGTGTTCCAGCCGAACGTGTGTTGCCATTTGGTGTGTCTGACAACTTCTGGGAGATGGGACCCGTGGGGCCATGCGGGCCGTGTTCTGAACTCCATTACTATCGCGGCGCTGAATGCCCACAGAACGTGACACATCTGGTCAACTCCGGTCATGAGGATCTTATCGAGCTCTGGAATGTGGTTTTTGTGCAGTATGAAAGGTGAAATCAGGATTACTATTACTCCCATGACTTTGGTTACTGTAGATGCAGATGGTTTAATTGACATGTTTATTTAAGACTAATGAAGTATTAAATGCGGTATTTATATTTTCTTCAAGTACTTCTACTAAAGAATTTTTATACATGTCATGTTGAAGATATAAGCATTACCTGTCCGTAATATACTCTCTCTTTTCAAAACTATCAGGAACATAATTCTGATGCTTGAATTCATTCCACTGTTTATTATAATTTTGGAAGATAACCAACGTGATTACAGTAAATACTTCCTGTTAGCGATGTTCACATTGTCTTGAAATATAAACGGAACTAGCTTCATTTATGAATTCGGAACTCTTTCCTTTTCCAGTTATGTTTGTCATAGTTTTTTTCAGTGATGTTCGTTGTAGTTGTGTTTCTTTTCAGTAATGTTTATTGTAGTTTCGTTCCTTTTCATTGATGTTCTGTCATAGTTTTGTTCCTTTTTCACTGATATTCTGTCATAGTTTTGTTCCTTTTCATTGATGTTCTGTCATAGTTTTGTTCCTTTTCACTGATGTTCTGTCATAGTTTTGTAACTTTTCATTGATGTTCTGTCATAGTTTTGTTCCTTTTCATTGTTGTTGTGTCATAGGTTCATGCAGTGAAGTAACTCCATGTGTAATGTTCAGCACAGACGGCTGGACGGGTCCCTGACGCCCCTGGCACGTCATCACGTTGACACTGGCATGGGACTCGAGCGCCTCACTGCCACGCTCAACAACGTGACCAGCAACTACGACACCGATCTTTTCCTGCCGCTATTTGATGTCATTCAGCAGGTAGGAAATGCGCAGTATTGTGCTGCCATTGTAATGCTGACCTAGTCTGCATTGACGAAAAAGATGGTATCTGTAGGTAAATATTGCCTGAAGCCAAAATAAGCCATGGGTGTGATCTTTTGGTAGAAATCGCTCTAATTACTGCTTATGTTGTATTGGAGTTACAATATTTTACGAAACTAAGTACCTATTTTATATAAACTATGGATGTAACTTTATGTTTAACCAGTAGTTATCCGGTTCGAAAACACCTTTGAGTTACTGTAAACTGTCTGTAAAATATTATTGGTTAAAAACATCCCTAATGCTTGTATCATAAATAATTATTCTTCTGCCAAGCAATCTTGAGTTCAGCTGGTGTGTTATTGTTGTAAATTAACTTTCATGCCAAGATTGATTATTATCACTGACAAGCATGTGCTATTGCTATACAATTTTAGCTGTGGCCAAAATTGAGTTTTGCTGCTGAGCTTTTGTTAACGCTGTAAAATTGACTCAGGTATCAGGAGTGGAGCGATACTCGGGCAGCTTCAGCGGCCCAAGATACGAGCAAGACACCGCCTACAGACTTGTTGCTGACCACGTCAGGATGGCCGTCGTCGCCCTGGCTGATGGTTCTCTCCCCAACTCAAAGTGATCACAGGGCATCTGTTCTTAAAGAGCTTTCTTTCTATCAATGGCTTGCTTAATAAATTATCCTTGAATCTAATGGTAATGCTACTTATGTCACCGGGCTTTGGAGAACAATTTTTTAAAATCATTTTTATAATTGAACCCTACAAGTCATAATTCTGGCCAGTATTATGCAGTTTTTATTGACAAGCCACGAGTTAAGTCTGCTTTGAATGTTTGCCTGCTCTGTGATCCGTATGAGCGTATAGAAAATTTATGTAGATATAATACTTGATGTAACCTTATAGCTTTGGATACTTTGAGCAATATATCAGTCGCAAAATTGATTTAAATTTATTAAGTTGAATATGTCTCCAGACATTCTGTAATTTAAACTCAGAAACAACACACCGTATACGGCGTGTTGATACGTTGATATGGTGTGTTGATACGGTGTGTTGATACGGTGTGTTGATACGGTGTGTTGATACGGTGTGTTGATACGGTGTGTTGATACGGTGTGTTGATACGGTGTGAGATACGGCGTGTTGATACGGCGTGTTGATAGGGTGTGTTGATACAAAATTTAGAACATATTTCGAAATAAAAATTGTCCACGCATCGTACAAGCATTGCTATTCATTCAAGAAACCACCATTATAATAAAGCCAATCTTGGACGATTAAAAAAAGTGTCTAGGACCAACCCCATACATATTATTAATATTGTGATCGAAGTTATTCCTGAATAATAATAAAACCTATTTGTAGTAATTAAGCGCAATTGGTATAATAATCTATTAGTGTGATCATAATTAACCCAGAAATGTGTTGATGCAGCGCCGGATTACGGCGCGTGTTGCGCCGCATGTTCAGAGCGGCTGAGCAACACTTGGGTCTCACTCACAACCGCTCCAGCACAGCATCAAAGGTGTGAAGTTTACTGGCTTCTTGGCACTAAATTAATAATGCCATTAATAAAAATTCGTGAACTCACCAAATTGTTTTCTGTCGTTGCCGCTGAACATCCTAGTCTTGAATATTATCATGCTGATGCCTTCCTGTTCCTAGATGCTACTATAACTATATATAGTTATTCATTCACTCACGAATTGCAGTAATGCATATATTAGTGTAAATATCATCACCACAATGCTAACTGAACCTTCTACTACCAATTCCTGTAAACAAATCACTTAAATGAATGCATTGATGAGTTAACATGAATATTCGTTTTGAATACAAAACAAATATGCCTGCTACCAGTTTCCGTCATCAATTTTTGTTCGTTAAGTTTGCGAAAAAATGTGCATTTCCTAAAGGTTTCAACTTATTTCATGCTACTGATTAAAAATGGCAACTTGGTGCCAAAAAAGCACTTTTTGCACAACGATTTTAAAAGGGGAATTGATTATTTTCCCGAGAAATGAGCGCATATTTGTCGACTGCAGCATTGGCTGCTGCCGCTATGCAGCGCCGTGGTCAACACGCTGCGCCCCCGTTACCCTGAGCTGCTGCAACGCCTCCCAGTCGTGCACTCCGTCATGCAGTTTGAGCTGCAACACTACAGCCTCAATGCGGCCAAGCTGCGTCCGTATGTACTTAATGTTCCATAGGCATTATACTTGCTTGTATCACACTGATGAGGAAATATTTATCTGTGTTATTACTACTCTCCGTTGATTGAATGAGTTGAGTTCGACTATTCAAACGAATAGATGAATTAAATTGATTGAAGTTTTTCAGCCCCTTAGCTAGAGTGGCAGCAATTTCACTAATTGCTTCATCAAAAACCTCCTCAAACTCGCAGTTACCGTCACGTTCCCAATTCTTCCACAAAGCGCAGATTTCACTCGACTGCTCGACTGCTTCTAATGATGTACTGACGCTTTAGAATCAGAAAATACTGTTTAGCTGATATTATTCTCGTAAATTAGCTTTCAGCCAGTACGAAGAGGTAAGTATTTGCCGCCAATAACATTGGCTAAACTTTCCTCCTCGTGTATAAGCACTTGTGAAACGTGCAGCTAAAACGTGCTGACGCTGACTCGACATAGGAGCGTGCAGGTAAAACGCGCTGACACTGACTCGACATAAGGAGCATACAGGTAAAACGTGCTGACTCGACATAAGGAGCGTGCAGGTAAAACGTGCTGACGCTGACTTGACATAAGGAGCGTGCAGGTAAAACTTGCTTACTGCTGACCACCAGACCCAACTTTGCAGGGCGTGGGCAGCGCTGGTGGCATCAGAGCCGCGCCTGGCCGCCCTGGAAGAGAGCTGCTCGCCCGGCCTCCTGCAGGGCATCGCTTTAGCACTGCCCGAGCTTAGCGCTGCGAGTGATGGACGCTTGTCCTGCGACACTGCACTCAAGTTAGTAATCTCCCATACCGTATTTTTAATTATTTTTGATAATTCTATTGCACTATTTTTTGCCCCTCAAGGGGGACTTCTGACGGGTGTCTGTGCTCGTCAGAAGTCCTATGGGATTTCGCGCCCCTAGGGGGATTGTTCCTGAGCGCCTCACCGCTGAGCTCGCGGTATCTGACTGCAGGTTTCAGTTTTGGGGTTAAGTTATTATGTAGGTAGGTTCTTTACATTGAGTACCTATCATTACATTAAGTACCCATCGGGTCCTCTTCTCTGTCTCTCTCGTGCGGGCGGCCGACGTCCCGTGTAAGCGACTGCTTGTTCGAATGTCTTAGTTTCTATTGCTTTTCACCTGTCCCTCCTTGTCACTTCGTCTCTTTGAGATGCTAACGCTGCTTCTCTCGAGCCAGCTTCAGCGGGCCAGACATCCGCCCTTTGTGGGTGATGAACAATTATTGATTTGAGAAATTTTCGATAATTGAGACCTTCCACCTCTTTGGTGATGTTTATCTAGACTTCCGGTGCGAGATAGCTCAATAGCTGGAGCGCTAGTAAACATGTGACCACTAAACTAACTAACTAACCAGAAATGTGTTTATATATTTCTGTTTGTACGTTTTTTTTTTAATTTCATCCTTTAGAATTGTGAAGATAATTGACATCACTTTATTAGACTCGCTCACATTCTTGACATGTTCTTGTAAACATTTAATATCGTTTTCCAGGTTAACACAAACGTGCGGTGTGCCGTTCGAGGTCGTTGAAGAGCTTGCCAGTCTATACAACTGTCGTGTTTGCCCTCAGGAATACAAAGAAAGCTTAGATCGTCTCAAACGTCACCAGAAATTGCGCCATGCGGCACTCGAAAGAGTGGATCTGGACAGCATAGTCTCGCAATTACAGCAGAATGGCCTACTTCCCACTAACACCCATCCTGTTTACCAATATTATCTATCCCCTAACTCTCCACAACACACAACCGTCGACAAACGTGCTGACAAATCCCTAGTATATAAATATGAAACTTTGGAAACTATCATCCATGCTGTGATACGTGATGGTAAAGCAATGTCCTTTGTTGATAATCTAAAACCAGAAGAAAACATCGGTCTAGTTCTGAGAGACACCAATTTTTACGCAACTGCTGGTGGCCAAGTATCTGACGTGGGTGAAATTGCTCTCGACAATAATAATGTGTTCGAAGTTGTGAAGACAGAAGCCGTGAGCGATTACGTGATACACTGGGGCTCATTTCGTGCCAAGCTATTCTCTTTAAAGACTGGCGATACAGCGCTATGCAGTATAGACGGGCACCACAGACAAGCCTGCAGCCGGCACCACACCGCCACGCATCTCCTGCTTGCAGCTATTAGACAGCAAACTGGTAATTTATAGAATTATTATACCAATAATAAAACCATCTTAACTTGAAAACGCTCTGATCTTTTAAACTCTTTAATTGTGAATTTAAGCGGTGCTGATTTCGCTGAAGTGTTTGCATTCTCATGATTTCATCATCTAATCACGATCATTTATTCACGCTTTTTTTTAATCACAAAGCACTAGGTTGATGGTTGTATGCTAAATGCTAATTGATCATTAATTTACACTGTTGTATAGGGAGCGTGACGTGTCAGCTATCGTCGTTGGTGACATCAGAGGAGCTGAAGCTCGAGGTCGGAACATACGGGCACTTGGACACGAACGTCATCCTCGACGCTGAACGCGCTGTGCAGGTTTGTCTCGGAACTTATTTGCAGTAGATAAAACGGCTTTATTTCATTTTTTCCCCTTAAAAATCGATTTGTATGACTAGAATTTGGATGACTGAATTTTATATTCTCCACCCAATAAATTTCTACAAGTTTCAATCAAAAAGACATTATTGATGAAGCAGGAAAAAAGGCTGTTTGTCAAAATTTTTTCTTTAGTGGCTCCATTTTATTTGATTATATCTTCAGATTTGCACTAACTTTCGAAATGAGGGCACTGCCGTCAAAACGTTCGTTTAGAAAAATGTTGAATTTTCTCTGTATTTTTTTTTCTATTTATTCTCATTTGGATTGGAGTTTTTGAAATAGAATCCACTTGATACATGTTTCCAGAGCTGGATGAACGTAGGCGGTTGCGTAAGCCGTGACGAGATGCCGTTGACGTCAGCTCTAGAGGACCAGCAAATAACGCCTCTAGCAGGGGCCATTTACCCCGACACGGTCTCGGTCATCACGGCGCGGGCGGCAGACGTGGTCGTGTCACGAGAGCTCTGCTGCGGCACACACGTTGCCGATGTCGCTCACTTGCAAGACTTTGCGGTCTCTAACGTCGTGAGTGATGAGAAATATATATATTTTCCCCGTATTGTATTGTAGAGGAATGTTGACGTCGAATATTACACGTGGTTTGTAACTCACCTGATTTCAATGAAGACGTTTGTAATGATACGTCTGAATGAAGCTTGTAATTCGGATAATTTTAATGAATATGAACATAATAGCTAGCCTAAATGAGGCTTGTAATTCGGATTATTTTACCACGTTTTTCTTAGCTTCGTTTCGTGTCCATCTGTCATCGCTTCGTGTCTGTCTGTCATCAAAAATTCAAACTTTAATTTAGAGGACTTCTGAAGAGGACCTAGAAACTTGAAATTTAATATGCATGCTTATGCTGCCTAACAATTCAAGATTTGATCATCAGAAGTAATAATTTAAAAAAATAAATAAAAATTCACGGTTGGGAATCAATTTTTTTTGTCGAACATCCAGACTTGCAAACCTCGGAAAATCATTTGAATTGCTAAAATTGCTAAACTAAAAAGTAGAAAATGAATTAATATAAAACCATTTTTAAATACCACGTTTTCTGGTGGTTACAAAACTAGAAACGAAATGAAACAAATAAAAAACTTTTTAAAACCACGTTTTCTTAACGGACGAAAAAGAAAAACATTTACTCTTACATATCATTACATAACTTTAATGTTATGTAAGAGTCAATGTTTTTAATTTGTGTTCGTTAAGAAAACGTGTTTTTTAAAAGTTGTTTCTATTTGATTTTAATGATATGAGCATAATGACTAACTTGAATGAGGATTGTAACTTGCCTCATTTCAAGAAAGATGTTCACAAGAACTAGCCACATTGAGGCAAGTATTTCGGCTAATTTGAATTTTTTCGGCTCTTTCGCCATAATGTAGAATTTTTTCGGCTTTAAGCTGTTATTAGACTGCATGTTGCAGAGCAGCAGCGAGGGCGCCGGGGTGCGAGTGCTTCGAGGCGTGTGTGGCGACGCTGCCACTCGTCTGCGGGCTCGTGGCCAGCAGGTTTTATCCCTCCTGAACGAACGCATCACACGCTCCTCTCCAGCCACGTTAGCATCAATATGGAAATTATTCGTATTTTAAAACAAGATTTGAAACTAGTCATTATTTATTACAGAAGGTTTACCTTGAGCTTACCGTTTAATTACGCAAAATCTTTTGACATAAGGTTTTCTCTGTCTTAACATTTGATTTCTATTTATTTGGCACAAACCTAGTAGATGAAAGTAGTCGAGAGAGAAACGTCGTCATATCTATGCTTCCTTGAATGAAAATGGGTTTCAGGGTGTTTGTCCACAATACCGTATGCGGTAAAATATAGACTGAACAATTGAATTTCAAAGGAGAATCTAAGAACAAGGATTTAATAGTTTATTAATAATTTGATGTAGGGATTTTCAGATCTCGATTATTATTCGTCCTGAGCAGCCCTGTAATCGCCTGCTGTTGGCTGTGCTTTGGAAATTATTGGCTGTGTTAATAAATTGCACATCGTGCTATGTGCAGACGTGCTGATGATGTGTCGTGGGCCAAGTGTGCATTGCTCGAAGAGCTGCCGCACAGCGTGAGGCGTCAACTCCTGGACTTTTGTAAAGACTCCAACGAAGTGAAGATCATCAAAAGCATCGACTCTGATGTAGAGGCTACAAAAATGGTAGGCCAGCAAATAGTCTGTCTTAATTATATTGGCCACCCCCCCCCCCGTGCCATCTCGCCCTTGGGGGGGGGGGGGGGGGGTGCGTGTCTCAATGAGACCCGAGGCTGTGCGGTCTCAGATGCAATCATGGCAGAGTGGCTCGTGTGGAGAGTCAAGACTAACAGACATGGCAAAACTTCCTTCTGGTAACGACCTGGCTCTCTTACGAATACGCAAAGACCTTTCGCTGGATTGACGAACACTGGCGCGGACCTAGACCCGACCCGCTAGCTTCAAGGGTTAGCTGCGGCTCTCCTGGGCAGGCGGGGGGCTGCTTAAACATCGCGCAGACGGAGTGGCGCCCGTCTTGCAACGTTAGTCAAGCGCACAACCTGCTGCGCCTACGACAACCAAAGCTACATCCGAGCGTACGAGTGTTCCCGTCAAGACTACGTGTATTTGACACCAGGGATCCCCTTGTTGGAGGCAGATACACGGGTGCTTGCTCAGCGCGTCGGATGAATCAAACAACCCGGACCAGGAAAATGACCTCTTTGAATGCGCCTCTCGCACCTGATACCCCGACAACGGAAACGACCCGGACTCTCGCTACGGAACCAACCTTGACCTCACCTACCTCCACGTTGATCTCGACGCTGGAGCCGTTTGTCCCACGCCCCCAGGTCCCTGGGCCTGGCAGAGCCGGGCAAAACAAGAAATCTAGACACCAAGGAACATGGAAGCAAATGCAGCCAACTCTAGAAGCCCGCATCCAAGACTACCCTCATTTCTTCCGCGTCTCATCGACGACTGGTGAGAACTTGGCTGCCATTGATGTAGTCCAAGCCAACCGGCAACTAGTCCATTCTCTGGGCAGTGAGCCAAAAAATGTGCACGAAACCCGAGACGGAGCACTCATAGTAGAAATACAAAACAGAACTCAGAGCGACTCAATACTTAACATCAAGACACTGGCAGGTTGTTCTGTCACCGTAGAGCCACACGGTACACTAAATGAAACCAAAGGAACTATTTATTACCGCAATGAGCCCAAGTATAGGTACTGTCGAAAATTTGCAAGAGCATCTTAGTCACTATAAGGTTAAATCGATCTATCAAATGAAAAAGAAGATGCATGGAGCCCTAGTGGACCTACCATTATATGTACTCACATTTGCAACATGCAAGCTCCCTACTGAGGTAAAGATTGGGTGGCACCGATGCTCCGTGAGAGAGTACATCCCTCGCCTACGCCGATGCTATAAGTGCCAGCGCTTCAACCATGGAGCCAAAACCTGTAGATCAACCACTGCTATTTGCCCCAGATGCTCTGAAGAAGCACACGAGCTGCCGTGCCTCCGCCCGGCGAAATGCCCCCACTGTGGTGAACCACATGAGGCATCCTCAACTAACTGCCCCCATTATAGACTTGAACAATAAACTTTAGCAATTCAAATCAAACAAAAACTAATGTACAGAGACGCCAAGCGTCAGGCGAGTGCTCTAGTTATACGACCAGGCACCACCTACGCATCCATCCTCCGCAAGCACCAAGGTCCTGATCGCGTGCTGGATTCGAGACGGACCACCGAACGAAGCCGCGACGTTGTTGCGGCCACCCCAACATTGGAGCCACCACGTGTGCCTCAAACTGACGAAGCCCAGGAGTCCAGAACTTCGACCTGCTCTAATGCTATGACCCAAGCGGACCAAGTCGATACCTCCCTTCCTCCTCCCGTACTGGCAGGAACACCACCCTCATCATCCTCCTCCAAACCCTCGACGGCGCCAGCACGCCGTCGATCACCGTCTCGCGCTAGTTTTAACGTTTTTACGTCCGTTTTAACGTTTTTACGTCAGTTTTAACGTTTTTACGTCAGTTTTAACGTTTTTACGTCAGTTTGCCATCATATTCCAGAATGTTACGGCGTATTCTGCAAGCGTCGGCTGCAGCTACACACGCTGTTCGGGCCTCTGCAAGGTATCGCACGTGACCACGCTCCTGATAAGTCATCAGGCACTGCTGATAATACCCTGATACTGGCAGAAATAAATGGTGTTTCAATAAAGGATCAGCAAGATGATGAACAACAGTATGACACTGAACAGTTAATATGGCCTTTCACTGATTCCTCAAACCATTTGAAGTTCTTGGATACTTCGGACCTCGGTAAGATAAAGTTGTATTGTATATATTCTATATATGTAACTCACCAGACAACTTATGTCAATATAATGTTGATTAAGCGTTGTTTTAATAACATCTACTCGCAATCCACGTTGATATCTCTTGTTTGTTACCCCCCCGTGCCATCAATCACGGCCGAGTGGCTCGGGTGGAGGTCCAGACTAACAGAGATGGCAAAACGCCTTTCTGGTAACGACCTGGTTCTCTTATGGATATGCAAAGACCTTTCGCTGGATTAACGAACCCTGGCGGGGACCTAGACCCGACCCGCTAGCTTCAATAGTCATGCGTGGCAAGGGTTAGCTGCGGGACTCCTGGGCAGGCGGGGGGCTGCTTACACACCGCGCAGACGGAGTGGCGCCCGTCTTGCAACGTTAGTCGAGCGCACAACCTGCTGCGCCCATGACAACCAAAGCTACATCCGAGCGTACGAGTGTTCCCGTCAAGACTACGTGTGCTTGACACCAGGGATCCCCTTGTTGGAGGCAGATACACGGGTGCCTGCTCAGCGCGTCGGACGAACCAAACAACCCGGACCAGGAAAATGACCTCTTTGAATGCGCCTCTCGTACCTGATACCCCGACAACGGAAACGACCCGGACCCTCACTACGGAACCAACCTTGACCTCACCTACCTCCACGTTGATCTCGACGCTGGAGCCGTTTGTCCCACTCCCCCAGGCCCCTGGGCCTGGCAGAGCCGGGCAAAACAAGAAATCTAGACACCAAGGGACATGGAAGCAAATGCAGCCATCCCTAGAAGCCCGCATCCAAGACTACCCTCATTTCTTCCGCGTCTCATCGACGACTGGTGAGAACCTGGCTGCCATTGATGTAGTCCAGGCCAACCGGCAACTAGCCCATTCTCTGGGCAGTGAGTCAAAAAATGTTCCAAAGATCTGGCCTAGTGGCTGATAAAATCGCATTCAGCCGAGCTCGGGCGCTGGCGCGGAAGGTGAAGAAGGACGCCCGCTCGATCTCCTGGCGACGCCATGTGTCGGGAATCAATTCGGACACCACCCCATCAAAAGTGTGGAACAGAATCAAAAAAATGTCTGGGCGCTACAGCCCGCAGCCCTCCCCATTCCTGGTTCACAATGGAGGACCCGTCTCAGAACCATGTGCATGTGCTGAACTCATCGCTGACCACTTCGCTTCGGTGAGTAGCCGGGACCGTCACACGCCAGCCTTTCGCCAGCACCGCAATAGAATGGAGGCACACCCCCTGGATTTCTCAACAAGCGACACCCAACCGTATAATGACCCTATCACCATGACCGAGGTCAAAGGTATGCTGAAGCAATCCCGTCGAACAGCTCCAGGAGCCGACCAGGTCACCTATCAGATGATTGAACACCTACATGCAACAAGCCTGGAGTGGCTCCTACATATCTACAACAAAATCTGGATTGACCATTCGTTCCCTGATTCGTGGCGGCAAGCCGTAACTCTTGCCTTCCTGAAACCGGGAAAGTCGCCATCGGAGACTACCAGTTACCGACCGATCGCACTTACTAGCTGCCAGTGCAAGCTGTTGGAACGCATCATCAATGTGAGATTGACGAACTATTTGGAACATGGAGAGCACTTGTCACCAGAGCAGTTTGGTTTTCGCCGAGCCCGCTCAACCACAGATGCTCTAGTTCGCTTCACTACAGATGTCTTCTCTGCGTACCGAGAAAAGTAGCACCTCGTCGGTGTATTTTTCGACCTCGAAAAAGCCTACGACACTACCTGGCGCTTTGGCATCCTTCGCGCCATACATGAGTGCGGCATTCGTGGACACATGGCCTTCTTTATCTCAAATTTTCTCCAGCGACGATGTTTTACCACCCGCATTGCCCATGTCGTCTCAGAACAGCGTGCAAGTGGTGCACCAAAGTGGTCCCTGTGCAAGTGGTGCACCAAAAACGGCTTCACCTTCTCCCCAACGAAAACCGTAGCAATCAACTTTCATCATACCCGCAATATGGCTGAGCCTAGCCTGAACCTTGCAAACCATGCGATTTCCTTCGTGCAATCCACCCGTTTCCTCGGCGTGGTCTTGGACTCGCGCCTCAGCTGGATACCTCACATCCGACAGCTCAAGCAAACTTGCATCCATGCCCTCTCGGTTTTGAGGTGCTTGTCACATTTTATCTGGTGCGCCGACTGGTGCACTCTGTTACGAGTATACCGCTCGCTGATTCGATCTAAGATGGACTACGGCTCCATCGTCTTTTCCTCAGCAAAAGCCTCAGCCCTTCACCTGCTGGACCCTGTCCACAATAGCGCTATCCGACTGTGTACTGGGGCGTTCCGGTCTTCACCTGTCCTCAGCCTTTACGCGGAGAGTGGAGAATTCCCACTCAGTGCAAGGAGAGACCTTCTTATGCTACAGTACTTTGCAAGAGCCCAACAGCTACCCAACTCCCCCTCCTACCTGAGCATTACACACCAATGGCCCATGGGTGCCCGCCGAGCGAGCGAGACATTTGGCTCTCGAGCTCGCGAGATCTGTGCACGCCTGCATCTTACTGTACAGACCNTTGGATGCGCAGCGGTTAGCGACGCTGCGAGGAGCTCGCTGAGACTGCATAGCTACTCCTCAATATTTACTGCAGAACTATACGGCATCCTGTGTGCCATCGCAATTGCAAGGGAGAGCACAAACATGGAGATCTGCATATTCAGCGACTCCCTGAGTGCAATTCAGACGATTTTATGTTATAACTCACCGCATCCCCTGGTAACCACCATACATAGATGGCTTATCCGACTCCACACGCGCCAAAAGACAATTACATTCTGCTGGGTCCCCGGTCATGTGAAGATAACGGGCAACGAGGCCGCGGATGAACTTTCACGCCGCGCAGCGGCTGAAGAGATACCACCCTGGAATGATGAAGTCCCCCACCGGGACCATTACCCCATCTTCCGCAGGAAGCTGCTGGACGAGTGGCAGGGACAGTGGACACGCCTGGAAGATAACAAACTCCGGAAAATTAAGGATAGTGTGAGGCCTTGGCCTTCCTCGTCGCACCGCGTGCGCCGGGTGGAGGTATGCCTCACCCGCCTCCGCATTGGACACACTAGAATCACCCATGGCCATCTAATGGAACGCACGCCTGCACCTTATTGCATGGATTGCTTAGTGCCCCAAACCATCATCCACGTTCTCTGTGAGTGCCCATCATTTGGTGTGGCCCGACGGCAATTTTTCCCCCATCTAAGCCAAAACGACCCCGACACACGCCTGAAAAATATTTTGGCCCAACCAGAACACGGTAGCTATAATGTTGACCGCCTCGTAGAGTACCTGAGAGCAATATACATGTTCGACTGTATATGATCTGGTCAACGCTGAATACATGTGATGCAATATGTTCTTTAGCCCATAATGCCTAACGTGACATTCGGCGCGAGATAGCTTAGCAGCTGAAGCGTTAGTAATCATAGGGTCACTAAACTAACTAACTAACTAACTATATTGGCCACATGTCAGTAACGCCACGCTTTCGACCACAAGTCCAGATTTAGAAGATGAAATCTTAGAAAAATTTAAACTTTAAAGTACCATACGAATTTGAGGCTGGCAACAACCATGCAGTTACCTCACATTTTTCTTTTATAAATTCAAATAACATTTGACACACACATTATTGATTGCATGTAATGTTATGCTTCCTATGATTCTCTCTGTGTGCCACATTTGTTCTCCTTTCCGTTTTATTGTTCATTCTCGTATTAATCCTTGACAGATGATAGACGAGCTGACGAAGCTAAAGGAAAGTCTGCCATCGGGTCCTGTTGTTCACACAATTTCCAGTTCGCACGGCGCTAACAAGAAAGTTTTGAAAGCAGCGTTTAGCCTCTTTAAGGGACGCAATGCTCTCCTGATATTGCACATCAGGGACTGCGTCAAGGCTCGGGCTCTCATCTGCGAGGTAAGCTAAACTGTGTTCGCTCACTGTCAATCCTAGCAATTATCGATCTTAGCGGGTTCTAAAATATCCTTGCAGCTAGTTTCTCAGGAGGGGTTATCTGGCGTGAGTGTCTATGCTCGTCAGAAAAGCTATCGCGAAGGCAGGATTCCTTTCATTTCTCTTCTCTGTCTCTCGTATGGGTGGCCGACGTCTCGTGTAAGCGACCTCTTGGTGTCTGTTTCTTTTCACCAGTCTCTCCTTGCCACTTCGTCTCTTTGAGATGCTGCCAGTGCATTTTTCTTGCTAGCTTGAGCGTATAAGTCCATTTGAGACTCTCCACCCACCCGTTTGGTGACGTATATTTGTGGCTTCTGGCGCGGGAATGCTGAATAGCTATTAGTAACTATTTAGCTACTAAACTAACCCCCATCTTTCACACCCCCCCCCCCCCGCCGTAGCTGTTTATGGCTGGCGGTGATTACGTTGAGATCTCCTATTAGTGATTGCAGAAAAAAGTGAATAAATTCTGCCAATTACATCAATAGATGCTATAAAAATTTGTTGGAATCCATAACTGGCCCCGCATCCAAGTCACTTGCGTTGCCAATAAGGCACAGACCAGGCAACTGGTCCAACCGATCGCATCGTTTGAATGTGACGTTATGGCTCTTTCAGTCTTTGCACTCAATTGCTAAAGCATATTTTTAACTGCCTTTTCTTTGTAGGCCACCATCGCAGCCGGAGGTAGTGCTCAAGACTGGCTACAGCCGCTGCAGAGCAGCTTCCCTCAAGGCAGCGTAATTGGCGGTACCAACCCACGTTCACTTGCTAATTTTACTGCTAATAAAGTTACTGAAACCGATTTTGCCTGTGCGAAGGAAAAGTTATTGAAAGTCTGTAAACAATATATTGTAGACTTGGAAATGGCATCTGAATTAGATACACAATCAAAAACGTAAATGTTAGATAGCCTACCAAAATCTTAACACGGAGATATGTTTTTCTTGCTACAGGAGATACAAATGTAAAAATAGATACCTTGATACATTTCGAATTGTGTAGATTAAAACTTGAATAAACCTATTATGCACACGAATATAATTCAGAAAGAATCCTTCCAATACTTAATGAATAATGGAGTTTTGTACTTCTGTGAAAGACAGTACGAAGACTTAACAATGCCTAGCACCATTAATAACGTTTATTTGGATGAACTCTTTACTTCAAGTGCGGAAGAGTGGTTCAGCGGCCAACCAAATATGCTTGTTCCTAACCCTCTATTTACTTTCACATTCGATTATTGAAATTATTACTGCTGTACCCGTAGATGTGATTTATTTGCGAATGTGACCCGTTACCTTACTTCATTTCCTCCCCCTAAAAGAAAAACAATTATATCTAACGTAAATTAACTAACCATAACCAACTCATCAGCTAATGCAACTATTATTCGAATATGTTGACAAGAATGGTCTTGGCTTTCGTGTATATTCAGTACCATTTTGCCTTTCAATGCCATTTGCTTTTAAATGTCAAAAGCTCAGCCGCTAGGAACTGGTTGTTGAAAATTATATTTTGCGAATATGCAACAATCTAGACATGTGTAGGTAACAAAATTGGCTTATAACTGTTGAGCAACCTAATTTGTGACAAAAAAATAATCTTGCATTCGACATACTCACGTCAGAATCGATTTCCTGCTTGGAAATAGAATGACAACTAAAATGGATTGTCGAAATATTCGGTGTGCAGCGGCTGTTTACATTTCGATTTATATTTAGCTAATAAAAAAGTTGACCAAATAGATGAAAAGTTTCTGATTGACTAGAGTAAGAGATCTGACTATAAAATCACACACATAAAAACTATGTAAGGCACCCAGCTAGGGATATGGAATGATGAATGCAAGATTCATTGTGCTTTGTGTACCAGCTCCATATTTACAAAGCCTCACAAACATACCAAGTTATTTCTTTGGTTTTCATTAGAATCATTTCACGAGGTATAAAGGAACGGATTATACATATGCTGTAAAACATGCAAGTAAATTGTGACTAAATTACATTTAGATTATGGATTATATATATGCTGTAAAACATGCAAGTAAATTGTGACTAAATTGCATTCAGATTATGGATTATATATATGCTGTAAAACATGCAAGTATATTGTGACTAAATTGCATTCAGACTACGTAGATCACGAAAGCAGGAACTAACTTCGTGGTTGTGTTACCAGTCAGAATGTTCTGTATGGCCCTACTTCATTAGAGGTATTAAAAGTTACAAGCTCTAGTAGTAGTAGTAGGGGGGGGAAGATTTCTAGCGCTTCAGATCAACTTCGTCTATTTCGCGCCGTAGGTGCAGTTTTCGGTTTCGCAGGTTCAGGTTTCTTCGTTGGTTTTAGGCTTGCAGCTTGATCCATCTGGTCTTAGGTATGCTTCTCTATTTCTAAGGCGCAGGTTCGATCCGTCTTCTGTCGCTTCATCTCAATCAGGAATGTGCTGACACGAATGTGGTGTTTTGTCAAAGGTGTGGGTCTTTTCTGACCTATGTCATGGTGCCGTGCTAGATATCAGGCAGTAGGTTACACTCTATTAGATATTGTCTAAGGTTGTCAGTTTTAAAGATGCTTCGGGGAACTTCCCTCAGCATCCTAGACAGCATTTCATTTGGGCTGAGAGCAGCAGTGTTGGGGTAGTAGTTTTGCCGAGTATCTCTGTGGCTCGGGCATTCCGCCATGACATGCAAGACCGTCAGGGGTACCAAACAATCATTGCAATACGGCATTGGACGGCGTTCGATCAGGTAGCTGTGAGTGAGGCGCGTGTGGCCGATCCTTAGTCTGCACAGCGCTACCTCAATTTTACGGGATTTCTGGTATGATGAACTCCACGCTTGTACCCAGTCCTTAATTGTTCTAAGTTTGTTCTCTCTCACGTTCAGCCACTGTTCCTGCCAGATATGGCGGATGCTTGCCTTGATGAGAGGGTAGTGGTCCCGGCAAGGGACCTGCTCACTATAGATCGCCTGGTCCGAAGAGGCGGCGTTTACCGCCGCCTCATCCGCCCTCTCGTTGCCTCGCACCCCCATGTGCCCGGGCACCCAGCAGCAGCTCACCGATCTCCCCGCCCCCGCCAGGCGCACCAGCCCGGTTAGGATCTCCCAGACGATGGTGTGCCTGCTATTGCAAACTCTCAGAGCCTGCACCACACTTTTGGAGTCTAAATGTGATAAAGTCGTCTCCGGGCAGTTCATCCATGAGGTTAATGGCACAGCTGACACCAACGAGCTCAGCGGTGAAGATTGACGAGCTTGAACTGAGTCGTCTTGACACCGCCGCCGCGCCGGCCGCAGCTGCACATCCCACTACGCCGTTCGTCTTAGAGCCGTCGGTGTAAATATGCGTAGAGTTTGCATGCTTTGTAGATGCATGGTTGAGAAAGATGTTTCTCATCTCGGTTGGGTGTGTCCTTTGTTTCAGTGGGCTGTTTTGGTCCGGGCAGAATGTGTTGATGGGGATGCGCCATGTAGGGGTAACCTCAAACGTAACTGGTATGACTTCTAGTTTATGAGCTTGCGTTGTTGCAAGCAGGGTTTCGTAGTCTTCGGATGACGGGATATTGTACGGAAAAATGTTTGGTCAGTCTTCAGTTATTACGCTGCGCCATGTTGGGGATAGAGGTAATTGCTTGAGGCGGGCTATCATCTGTAGTGTGAGCTGTATTCGGCAGAGATAAGAGTGGAGGTTCGCCGTTTTCTGCGTAGAGGCTAATAGTGGGGGATGTTCTAAATGCTCCGGTAGATGTCCGGATGGCGGCGTTGTGTACCGGGTGGAGTAAAGTCATGTTTTCTTGCGTGTTGGTAGATGTTGCATCCATAGTCCATCTTTGTTCTGATAATGGCTCCATAGAGGCGAAGCAGGGTCAGCCTATCCGATCCCCAAGACTGTCCGGACAAGTTCTTCATGAGGTTCATCCTCCGGAGGCAGCTGCCCTTCAAAGCCCGCAGGTGGGGCCTCCAAGAGAGCCTGCAGTCCCATGTCATGCCAAGGAATTTAGCTACGGGGGATACGGTAATATGAGTGCATGGTAAAAACAATGGAGGGAGTTGTTCCTGAGAGCGATTTCTTTTAAAGTGCATGGCCACGGTTTTCTCGCTTGAAAAGGATAAGCCGCGGGCCATGGTCCTCTGACCGGCTCGGTTTATGGCGATTTGATTCCGTAGTGCCTCTGAGGGGGCGGAAGCCGTATTGTATAGAGATCAGAATTACAAGCAAGAGTCCAACGGCCTTCCAACACAAACATGGCGCAGAAAAACTCGAACGTCCAAGGGCCGTAATTTTAAAAGCTGCTCAAGTACACGTAGCAGCCAATTTATGATGTGATTGGTGGGTTTAGTTTGTACGGCTGTCGGTGATTGGCTGACGAAGTTACGAACTCATAACTATTTTTGATGGTACAGCCCCAGGAGAGGCGTGTCGTGCTCAGGAATATTGCTTGATAGCTAAGCGAACAGCGTTGATGACCTCCCACGGGTCGTGCTGGCGGTAGACGGCCTGTGTGTGTCAGAATGCATTACAAGAAAATCATTATAAAATCTGAGTAAATGAATATTTTAAATAATATTAGAGTATCGACTGTCATACGGCAAATTATTTATCCTTGGTATAATTTGTGGAAGAATAAAGGGAAATGAAGTATGAAAATAGGACAACACTTAAACACACCTGATAAATTTCAAACGAAGAGTAGTCAGCTCTTGGAGAGCTGCAGTCACCGCGACTCATAATGCGGGCCATGGCGGGCATTACTCCAACGTTGCTCTTCTTGTCGCCGTGCCACGACATGACCAGGCTGGAGAAGACAAGTGAGAAAAGATACTCGAGGAAAGTGACTCTTAAATTAACTAAAGAACTCGCATCCCTAACATTTGAAATAACACCTGAAACACCGAAGCTTGAAAGGACACCTGAACCAGAAGCGTGAATCCATTTGATTTGGTTGGGTAACGCTGATCTCATGAATTGTCATGAATCAATCGAGTTAAAAAATTCACAAGACTTGATCGGTCACATCAAATAGCTATCGTTTTATTGACAGGCTACATACTAGGGAATTGCAAGGCGAAGAAAGGTTGAACTCTGTGGTTGAAAAGGTTTAAAATTTCTTTTGAAAGGTTCGCAGATTTAAATATTCTGAACACAAGGTAGGAACGCTCGTTGCATTGAACGGTTTCTGAATGAAATACTGAGGCTTGCAAGTAGTGGTTCTGCTGGAAGAAGTTGTGTTTAAGAATAGTAGGTATAATGGCTGGTACTGCTGCTAAGTATATAATGGGACTTACGAGTAGCAATACTGCTCGAAAGAGTCGTGGTAGGCTTTGGTTACGAAGTACATGAGACTGTAGAGGTCATTGCCAGGTTCTTCACTGAGAACCATGACCTCCAGGTCGCCTTTGCCTGACTGGATAACAAGTTATCAAGATAAATAATAAAGTTAAAAAGAAGCACGTTGTTGATTTGATAGGTGGTTTATGAGAAAGTTTTTTGATTTCTCAATAACCACCATTCAAAATCAACAAGAACTTGAAACCGAAGTGTCGGTCTTGTTAGACTTAATCCTTCTATGCTAACACACTAATGAGCAGGTCAAAATTACTTCAAATATGCTTACATCAAAGCTACACGTTCGAAAACAAAGGACGAGTTGCACTATTATTATTAATTCTTATTAAAAACAGAGCGAATGTTTTTCTGTTATTGTATTGTATTATTATATTCCACTTTTTACGGATATACTGACAATCAATGGATGAGATTTCCTCATACATTTCGCAGTTGATTTCTTCAATCTTAGTCTAGTCTGACCAGCATTGCCAGGGCTGTGGCGTCGCCGTAGGAAGCTGTGAGGTTGAGGGACCAGTGAACCTCAAGCATCGAGTTGAAGAGGTTACGGCCTGTGCTGCGGTAGTGGACCTCCCCGGCTTCTCTGTAAGAAATACTCCATTATTGACTGAACAACACGGGAAGAATTGAGGAACTGCTGTCATGTTAGAGAAACAAAGTGAAAATGCAAAACAATTGGAAAATGACGTTTTTAATACTTGTTGACATGGATTAGGATTAATGAATCAAGATAGGGAAAATAGGGAGAGATAGAAACTGAATTGACCATAGGCACGGATACAAACATTGCGGCATATAAATATGTTCCATAACCCACACAAATTTTAAAAATTCATAATTTAATGAAACTCCGAGTGAAAACCAGTTTCAATTGATTTAAAAAAATTTTTTTAGCAATAATTCCACAGGGCAGAACACTTGGCGAGCATAAAAGCTCTTTAGTGTGCATAAATTAGTAGTTTAATAATTAGATGCATTTACAGAATTATTCCTGTAAAAATATAAGTGTTGGCTCGCGTTGGTGCAATTGAGAACCTCAGAAGCACCTGAGTTACAAGAGCAGAACCTGAGAGACCTCCAAAGTCTCAAAAGTTACATGAGCAGAACTCAGATACCTGAGGCGTCTCTAAGTCAAATGAGAAGGCCCTATGTCACCTGAGGAGCTCTGTGAAGCCATAGTAGCGGAGAGGAGCGGCCAGCACGTGGATGTGTGGGTGCATCTGCGACGCTCCCGCTTTTGGTAGCGTGTCCCATGCAAGGTGAGGATGACTGCATACACAGTCGCCAATTACAACACATATGCAGGAAAATGCGTGGCTTATGGTGAGTAACATTGAACAAACGATACTGGTGAATACAAATAAATATGACAGCAGATATCTCAATTGTTGGGACAGTCATGCATTTGCCAATTAAGGGCGGAAAAGGGGTGATCAATTCTCATTCGTTTAGCAAATTTGTTTGCCAGAAGTAATAGTGGTTATAATACCTATTAAACTTCCAAATATTTTAGGATGCAGCTCGACTGACATTTCAACAGACATAATTTAAGCTCAACTGCTCAAGAATGTGACGATTAAAGTACAGCCTGTCATTCATTTAACATGGAAAATCATTCAGATGTGAGAAATAAAATCGAAATTATGACACAGTAGACTGACCTGCTGTATGTAAATGGTGGGGTGCTAAAATTTCAAACTGCCAGGGCAAGATCAAAGCTCTGACCTCATGTTAAGTTCAGTAGCCATGATCTCGCGAGCCAATAGGACGGCATCACTGACAAATGCCGTGTAGAGAGAGCGTGACATCTTGGTGGGATGGTGATGGGGAGACTTGGTCACCACCATCAAGTGCCAGCGCTCCATCTTAAAAGTGTTACTCACGCGTACACTTGAGTTTGTTTCATGTCTGTCAACACAAGATGAGTTATGGATAAGAAATAAAGGGGAATGTATTTGGCCTCAATACATATTACTTAAACTTGCTTCTAACAGAATAATGAGTTCTATCTTTTGAGGATTTATTTAGATGAGATGGCACATGAATTTGGATTTGAACTACATGTTGCTTCATATACACTTATAATGATAATGATTAATAATTGTGTTCCAATGGAAAAGTCAACAGAGGCTCTTCATTTGTAGGAAATGTTTTATAATGGGGGATGAGCATTATATGGCTACGGTGCTGATGAAAAGGTGAAAATGCAAAAATTCATCAATTCAATAATACACACTATCACCTGGCAAAACCATCAAAGGCAGTTCTGGTATCAACATTGCAGAAGTCACAAGCAACTTGTGTTTCCAATGCCAGTCTGTCAACCAGCATTTGTCCAGATTCAGCAGTATGAGGCATTGGACGGTGGCTCCTGACAGGGTTGTAGACAACATGCTCGCCTGTCATATGCTGTGACACGTGGATTACTTCCTGCTCAAAATTATACTAAGAATTCATATACAATGACCATTACATCTTCCACAACAGATTGAATGCAGCATTAGCAAATATAAATACAAATTATAAAGAATCATTTAATTTTTTCATTAAAATGTTTATATTTGACAAGATTGACCTGTTGATGTAACTTATGGAGGAGCTTGTCACTGTTACCAAGCCAAGACTTGACTTGAGCAGCAAAGATTGGAGGAAGTTCCAGCCTTGTTGATGATCTGCTGTTGATGCTATAAACGCTCTGGATATGAAAATACAATAAATTTATATTGTACAAATTCCATTCATGAACACCAGACATTACACAACAATTAGACGAAATATATATAAAAAAATATAGGTAGTACATAAAATTTCAGAGTTAACAATTTTCTGACAACAATGTTGACATACTCTTTAGCTAACAAATATGGTACATCCTTGATCAAAGAAACTAAAGGTAATCCAATTATCTAGTTTCTAAATATTGAATCTTATATTGCGGAACATGTGTCTCATATCTACACTGTTAGAAATGAGACATGTGGCTGGGCAGAGAAACAAATAAGGATCAACTTATTTGTTTTGGCAGGTCTAGGGGCACATTAAAATAATCAAATTGAATTTGTAAAGCACAATTTATAACTTTTTCTCACTTGATTCCCTATACATGATGAGTTTAAAAAATATGCAGGCAAAATGCAATCATAAATCAAATTAAGTTTGGTGCAATTCTCACACCAACCTTGATAAGAAGATCTAAGTCACGGCATGATTCAACTTTTGAGGTGGGAAGTTTGGACAGCTGATGCACTAACATGTCATGAACATCTAGCTTGACATCCATACTCCAACAATTGTGGTATAGAGCCTGGAATTAAAATTAAATGAATTATTAGGCTCGCTGCAGGGAGCTTAAGAAATAGGTACATAATTTGCCTTTTATCCCAAGTTATTGAAAATCTGTGATAAAAATGAAATACACATGTACTTAAATTAATAATTATATTTAAAAATTTTAATAAGAAAGAATAGGTAACAATATTTGTGCAGTTATTCACAGGAGAAACTGCCTGCATGATTGAGAGAAAAAATTGATGTTCAGAGTGGATGTGAAAAATGAGAGAAAGTATGAGACTGGCACAAATTCAACTTTTGAAGCTATGAAAGGAAAAAATTATAACACATGTATTTTACTTGTTCATATCCCCAATGCAACATCTAGGTACCTACCTAAAATAAGAAAAATAACATTTGAAAAATCTACTACTCAAATTTTGCCGTTATGTCACAGAAGTATCCTTACTCCAGCAAATGCCCAACTGCTACTTCTCTCTAAACAAACTGATAGGCATGTGAGATAGAAAAACACCTTTGCATCTTCATACATATATGCCATGTAAGCATGAATTTATACTAAAATAGCCTGTTTTAAGCTGTATTATAGCATGAAAGTTGAATTATATAGAATGTGTGAACATGCTATCCTTAAGGTCAACACAATCAAATTTAACATCTAATTTTAACAATATATATATAATAGTAATTTAATATGAAGTTTAAAATTTACCTTATAATAAAAAACTCAAAATAGAATATCATTCAAGTAATTTCAATATCAGTCAAGCTAAATAATTTTTAATTAATAGACCAGAAAATATTGATATACACTACGAGATGCAAATGATAATTTTCTGTTGTTTTTGGAGCTGCAATATTTACATTTGGCAAATTGTTTAGTTGATTTTTCTTAATAAAACCATACCTGATCATTGTTTGATTTAGATCTGAAGTGAGGCCAGGATGAATAAGAAAGTGCTCCTTGCTCTGTAAACAGTCTTTGATGCGGCACAGAATTTTGAGATAAGCTGATGAAGTACATAATAAACAAAACAAAGCTAGCCATTGACACATATAAAAATGTTTTTTGTAATGTAATCATGATTATTATTTATTTGTAATATTTTCCATTGATAAATTATAGGTATGGAGGGAACTGAAATAGTGAAAAATTATTACAATTAATGACACACAAGTTGCCAGTTTTTCATTGCACTCAATCCACTAGGCATTGAAAATAAATTTGCAATACATACCAAAAATATATTTATTCATTTTGTGTAATAAACTAAAAATTGAAAGCCATCATTTG
Organism: Hyalella azteca; assembly: GCF_000764305.2. Classification (NCBI taxonomy): domain Eukaryota; kingdom Metazoa; phylum Arthropoda; class Malacostraca; order Amphipoda; family Hyalellidae; genus Hyalella; species Hyalella azteca. The sequence goes on from NW_025940835.1 coordinate 141,091, forward strand.
AGCTTGTGTTCACCATGCAAATACTGATTATAAGATACTATTCAGAGTTTTGAAATTGTGTTGCCAAGATCATCCATTTAGGCCTAAGTGTTCATGGAGTCCTTACTATTGATGATTATTTATAGCCTAAATATTCAATTATTGTCACAAATACAGGTAACAATTGTTGCCGGAAGGCATCTACTCATACTTTTACCCAACCATCTGCTCTCTATATACGATTTACTTAGTAATTGTTGTTGAATGTATGTTTTCCTTCTGTTCTTTTCAGCCTGTAAATTCATTGTATTTATGACAACTTGGCTAATTATTATGATAGTGATTGGGGGGACCATGCAAGAGCAGTTGCAGATCCCTAAATTTATGAGTCTCTAAGTGGAACTGCCACAAATTGTTGGTGACATTAGTTTGATCCTTTCAATTGCAAAGATGTTTTTGTGTCAATAATTTTACCACCTGCTAAACTGATTAATTAGCTTTGTTTGCGCTTTACTTATCATTAAATGTTTTTTTTTGCAATTCTCAATTCTACTGTCATTTGCTTGCAAGTTGTTCTTGAGTGCTTTGCTTTTATTTATTTTGAAACTTTACATCTTTTACAAAGTAGGTACCGTAAAATGGGGTAACTTTGACCACTTTTTTTTCAAAATGATGCCATTTTTTTACTAGATAACTTAAACTTAAATTGAAACATGCAAAATACAGGTCTATACTCTAGCTTTACTCACCATAAATTGCTGGCTCCTGCCTTTCATAGTTTTGATGTAACTTCAAAAAAAGTGATGGTCTTTGTTACCCCAGCTCCTGGGGTTTCTTTGACCGGGTGGTAAAATCAATTTTATTTTTTGGTAAAATAACTCCAGGTTTTGGTGCATTGTAGTAGAACTCTTCTAGTTACATATGCAAAAGACAAATTTTAGGAAAGTGTCATAGTTTGCAAATGGGGGGCACCGTCCCCTGATGGGCGAAATGTGAACACCTAATGGCAGCCGTGACGGGGCAACATTGACCGGTTTGGAAATTAAGTAAAAATTACCATAAATAAGACTCTGTAGAGTCTGAAACATGAAGAAAAAAAACATTAATAGGTGTATCAAATATAAAATATGTTATATAGGTACCTATGGTAATTTTAACTTAATTTCCAAGCCGGTCAATGATACCCCATCATGGCTGCCATTAGGTGGTCAAAGTTCCCCCATTTGGGGGTGGCGCCCCCCATTTGCAAACTATGACACTTTCCTAAAATTTTTCTTTTGCGTATGTAACTAGAAGAGTTCTACTACAATGCATCAAAACCTGGAGTTATTTTACCAAAAAATAAAAAAATTGGAGGGGGTACTCTGACAGGCTTTAAATAATACGGTAGCTCTTTTTCATGGGTCACATTATTAATTTTTCAACTTATTAGATATGCAAACTTTTTAAATCTTTCTATTGTGTTACGTAGCCTCAGTATTAGGCCTTTGATGGCCATTGACAAAATTTTTCTATGTCAAATCGTTTTTGAGTTTTGGGGGTTTTTGTTAAAAAAAACGAAAAGTGGTCAAAGTTACCCCGCCGGTCAAAGTAACCCTATTTTACGGTACTTCAATGGTTAACTATAGTTCTCATTTTAGCTTTTCCTTTGCAAAGATTTCACTCCAAATGTTATAGTGACTGTTTTGTTTTCCCATTTCATGCTTGCTGCATGCAACCAGATGGCTATCAGCTGAGAGTTTAGCTAAGTGTTTACTGCATCAATTTTAATACTAAATCCCTACCTAAGTCATATCATTATTTTTATCTAGCTGGGAAGGTTATTGATTTTTGTGTGTTTATTTTTGCAGTTTACCCATGAAAATAACTGGTAACCCTGTCCATGCTCCTTATCCCTAATCTTAACTCAAAACTCCTAAATACAATCAAAATTATCCAATCGTTACACTGTACCATAACCACCCAATAATTAGCTATTCCCTCATAAATAGTTTTCACTATATATTTATTTGAATTTATAATATCGTTCATTTGCCTTGACTAGATGGAAGGGTTGTTGCCAAACCAAACTCAAAGTAGGTAACAGGGTTACCTCGCCCACAACGTGAGACATCTACCGGCAACAACAAGATAATTAAAGCAAAATGTGTCAGCAAGATCCTTCTGTTCTCAAAACAGATTTTGATGAGTTGCCAAAGATCTTCAGATATTAGCACACTCTCAGCATCCCAAAACACTAGTAGAGCAGGAAATGGAAGAGAAAAGTTACAACATTAATGGTGCTACTAGTACTTGTCTTTGTGGATGTGAACTTTGGAAGTGCCACATCTTGCTGTGGTGCTTGGTAATCTCTGTCTTTCAGCAGAGAACAGGCAACCAGGAACCACTGATGGCAGGTTCAATACATGACCTTGTGAGCCATGGAATATATATACTATTCAAACCACAACTAGAACTTTCCTGCCATTTTCAGAACTCTGAGGTTTGCACTAGATAAATTATCTCCTATCTAGTGATTAATAAAATTGCATGTTTAGACCACATGATTCCAAATATATCATGAAATGGTCACTTTGGAGCCACAAGATTTTATTCATGAGTTTGAAAATTCCAATCTAGATGTGTGGCCAGGGTGGAGTTCTAAGAAAGGAAATTCACACATAAAAAGTGAACTTTCCTTAGATACAGTGCTCTTTTAGGTGAGACTTAGAGACTATAAAGGAAAATGAGGATCAAAAGTGGACAAACTATTTCAATTGTATAATACCTCAGATTTATTATAGAATTGTTTAGTTCTCTCTTTTTTGATTGATAATTTTTTCTTTTATTAAATGGATTTTTTGAAAATTTTCTAGGCCCTTTGTAATAATGACCAAGTTTAAGTAAAAGTCATGTTAATTTAAGTATTATGTTAACCAGTACCATGTTTGGGGGGTAGGGCTTTCGGGCTCCACCCATCACAGCTGGAAAGGAAGATATCACAACCAATTATCTCAGCTGAAGAGGGGATAACATCATGATCCCATCAACCAATCACAGCTGGAAAGGGCTGATAGGATATGTATATAATGGACTGAAAGTGGAAAATTCCTGGCCTTTCCAAGCTTTCAGGTCCTGCTTTCCAATATGCTATCTGAACTGGTTAATTTAATATCTCTCTAGAATTCCACACTGTAGCAGCGTGGCAGACAAGGCAAAGCTATTGGTATCAAGTCACATGACTGCCATTCACATGATTCAGCATGTTGACTCATTTTGCATGGGCTTGCCAGTAGCATGTGCTTGAAAATTAGCATCTCCAACTAACTTTTTTGGAGGTTCACACCTTTGGAGCATGTAAAAAGTCTCCTGACCTTGGGTGCTTGCTGCATCCATTTTCTTGCCCAGAGCTCTCTAGCTTGAAGGACTCAACAATGCAAATGGTATCCGTTAATAAATAAATAATCCATAATACTTCACTGGTCAGTGGTGAGAATGGCAGGCATAGAATATATATACTTGGTGAGACGTGGTTTTATGGATTTGCCAGCTATCATTCCATTTCTTCTAGACTTGAATTCCATCTCAGCTATGAAAAGCCATTTACGAGCTGCAAACTTATTTACAAAATCCATGCACGTTTTACTCCAAATCTCTAATTTTAAACTAAAAACAGTCCAACAGCAAAACTAACATTTGTCTTCACTTAAGTGGCAACTGAACACATGATGATGCAGTCAGACCACTCGGACATGATTGCAGCTATGCAATCTTCAAGGAAACGTTTTGGGTTAACTTGTTATTACATTCTGCAGGATATTTTGGCAGGAACATTGAAGTACTGAGGATTGAGCCATCATTGCAGAAGTTGACAATTTTATGAAATGACATGTTTGCAAAGTGCAAACTGCAATTTTTTCAATCAAGCAAAGATACATGACATTAGAGCCATGAGATTTGACACCTACTGAAATTATATGATATTAGATATTTCAGAAAAAAGGAGGACTTTTCCAGCCCTCAAGTGTAGTATACTTGAAGCCTTAAAGTATACCATTTATATGGTATACAGAGAGTCCCACTCTAGGTGCCCTGTAGTGGGACTCTCTGCCTTGGAGTGGGGCCTTCTGCCTGGCATGGGACTCTCCACCCAGGTGTGGTCTCCACCTTGACTGCCCCATTCCGTAGTTGTTTAGCCAACTTTTATTAGTGACTGCACACATGTTCAATGCCACGTAATGCTAACAACTGTGGCAGTGCAATTACAGGATCGTATTTGTGCGACTCACAGCCATGCATAATGAAGACCATTGCTGCCTTCAGTGCACCAATGCCGCCACCCAATCTGTGCGGCCATTTGCTACTGCCAACTGCGCGGTTTTGAGCAATCCTGTGCGGTATCAAGATAATTCTGCACAAACTGCATGGACCATTGGTTTCAGGAAGCCCATTTTGCTGGGGAATATTCCCCAAAAACCTACATCTTCCTGAGAGTGGGGTGCAAGCAGCGTCACCATGATATGTTTTTTCAGCCAAAAGTGTTGCCGGCCATTTTCAAGACCATTGCCGGGTAATTTTTAATATGAAAGTGCTGCAAGCAAATTTGATAGTATATCCTTTACTATCCATGCACCAAAACACAAACAATGCAACTGATTTCTGGACAAACTTCACTGCATCCTGATCCTTCCGGCGTACCGGAGAAACCTTACTGTGTGCGCTTGCAGTCCTTCAGATTTCCAGTAATTTCAAAGTTATTTCTCATATTCAATAATTTCAATCCAAATGTGTTGGCAAGATCTTCAAAAGGCGTAAATTTGGCTGCCGATGCGTCACCAAAGATCTTGCGATATTCACCCACTTTCTGCACAGTGGCACCAGGGCAGATAGTCCCACTCCAGGGAGGTTCCTGGGGGCACTAACCACCCACCTGGGAAGCTAGAGGTGCAGACCACTCACCTGGGGGCACTAACCATAACCACTCACCTGGGGGCTGGGGCACTAACCAGTAACCACTCACCTGGGGGCACTAACGACTCACCTCAATCACCTGGAGGCACTAACCAGTAACCACTCACCTGGAGCGGGGCACCAACCACTCACCTGGGGCTGGGCCTGGGCCCCTGGGCCCTGGGGGCACCAACCACTCTCCTGGGGACTGGGGAGTGGGGGCACCAAACCACCAATAACACATGGGGCTATATTAAAATCTTTGTAAAGTAACAGTTCTAAACAGTACACCTGGCAAAGCCAGTCAAGACTAGGCAACGAACAAAAAACTTTTTTGTGAGTCATCACAACACCGACAGGCTGACAGCAGAACTGCAATTTGCAGTGGGATGCAGGGAGCATTGATACTTAATAGACTGATAGGTAATAACCTATAGCCAGTAGCGCATTTGCCGGCTCAATGCCTTGGAGTGAGACAGCGCTGCACAGCATCCATGGGCACTTCAAATTTTGAGAACGATGACATGGCAGCCGGCCAAAGCCGGCTTCCATCACGGGAGCTCAGCACAACACACCTCCCGCTTCAGTAGTAAGAACAGAACTCATTCCAGCCTGGCTATGAGTGATGCTGGAAGCACAGCCATGGACCACCAATTTTGTGTACCAATAAGCCCTGAATCGAACGCCTTGGATCTCTCCGGACCTACATCAATCAGCCGTGCACCACTCAGCTTTGTCCTCTTCTGGCCTTGACCACCACCAGGCTGCAGATTGAATATGACTTCCAGGCATCATTAAATTACGTAATTTTACATTCACCGCATCTGAGGTTAGGTTTCAGATAGCATAGTTCTGTTCCAAAATTTATCATCCTTCAACAAGTGGCCGTTCAACTGAGGGCTGAGCCTGAGCTTTTCCTGAGCTGGCTTGTGCTTTCAAACTCATCATGCGATTGACCTGAGGTACTGAGGTAGTTGCTGAAGGGTTGAGTGGTAAACTCAGGGTCAGGGATGTGCTTCTAGCTGTGTTGCTGGTTGTGGTGATAGTTGTAGTCTTTTTTACGTGTTTAAGGGCATCTCTATATGACATCTTTTTTGTAGAACGAGTCTTCTCAACTAACACTTCGAATTTCATTCGAGGGCAACCCCCATAGTTAGCAGTATTTGTGCCACCACAGTTGCAGCATTTTGGGGTCTGATTCCTGGAAGTAGGGCAGTTTTACATTATGAGGTCCCCCACAACCTACACATAGGGAGCGGCCTCTGCAGTTGCTGGCATTATGATTGAATCCCTGACATTTATAACACTGCCAACTTGCCAAGGCTTACTCAGTTGCTTCCACCTTGAAGCATTGGTAACCAAGATAGAGGTAGGAGGGTAGATAATCTGATGCAAAAAGTACCTTGAACATAGCTGTCTTTACTTTATCCTTGCCTTTGTAAATTCTAACTGCTGAGTGCTGAGGCACCATTGTATCCGGCCAGGTGTAACTCCTGGGTGAGCTCTTCCTCCGAGGTCTCATCGCCAAAAGGTCCTATTACTCCAGCTGACACAGCGTGATTAAGTGGGAGTCAGCATTTGACTTTCTAGATCCAATTTGATTAGTAGAGAGGAGTTTAGTGAGACATTCAGAATCTTGGTTGTCCATTCAAAACTCCATTGTTACTATCAAAAGATTTTTTCCAACATTTTTCTGAACTCCCTTGACCCCTATGGTTCCAAAATATGATGTGGCTAGGGCTTTGCTAAGAGCTAAATCATTTGCTAGAAATTTGGTGAAAGGACGTTCATCAGGTATAGGTTCAATAATCACAACTAAGGGTTAAGGGTAAGGGGTTGGGGTTGCCTGGGTTGGGTAATTGGGTTGGCAGGTGTGATTTGCTCAGGTACTTCAGCACAGGGGTGGAATACATCTACTTTTAATGGAAATTTCGCGGCCCGAGATCTCCCATTTATATGTAAGTTTGAAATCTCGTGGCTCGGAGGTCAGGTAAAATATATTGATTTAGAAATGTCGCGGCTCCGAAATGGGTCACGTGACGTGTGATGGAAGGGCAAGCCAGCGGTTGGCAGTTGTCGGCTGCAGTCGGCAGCAAAACGATAAAGAATAGTGCACCGGCCGATGTATCACTGTATCATTTGAGCTCATGTTGTTGCCACGTGCGGTTGTGCAGTGATAACTCCTAATCCCGTTTCCAAAACAACTAGTCTTGGCGCCGGTCTGCGATGCATGGTTGCTTGATACCTGTAAGTATTCTTATCATCATATACATATGGCCTTATCAATAGTTCGTTTCGAACAGAACGTAGACTAGTAGTAGAATTATATTGTGAATGGTCTTTAACATGATTCAATTATAAAGTTCGGGAAACTATCCTGATTACGCCTTACCTTACCAGCCGTATTCTCTGTCCACGAAACTTGGAAGAAATCATAGGTATATGACCGGCGTCTGGTGCTTCTTAGCTCTTAATATAGTATTGTTTCAATTTTAAGCCTCTAATCTATGTACTTCTTAATTATTTCTAGAAAATTTCATTACTCATTTCTGATTC